>NC_084461.1:231228998-231528998 GCF_027409185.1 Cynocephalus volans
GGGTAAGACTGCTTCTGTGCTAAAGCATCCTTGTTAAACAGAATGATTTTACAAGGGTATCTTCAAGCCTAATTGTACAGAATCCTCACTGAACAAGGAACACAACTGCCTATTTATCTTTCTATTTAGGTGAAAATATACTGGACTAAAAAAGTAGAGGATCTGAATTGGTACCATTTAAAGACAAAAGCTGAAATTATAAGATTGAGCCTAATAGAAGATAGCCAATAAATGCTGGCTATTGAATCCCAGCTTTGTCTCTGTCTACTTGAGCAAAGGCAGGCAAGTCTTTCAGCATCTCCGGAGCTCAGTTCACAATAAATATGGGAATCTAGGCTCCAGACTCAAAGGTCTCAAAGGTCTCTTTTAGCCACAATATGCTACAATTCTATAACTATTCATGGAAATACTTTAAACAAATCGATGGCACCAACAGTACTGAACCTCAAAGCCCCTGAGTGTGTTGGTCCTGTTATTGCTTCAATTCAGTAAGTCAGCTGGATAGGTAAAAGGATTCATTTAAAGCAGTTTTCATTTAGTTGAAAAAGCCTCAAAACATATTGATCCAATTTGAACTTTCAAAACAGGTTCAGAATTGCTAAAAATACATCCTCCTTCCTGTGAAAGGACTTTCAAACTCATACATATGAAAGGTGTTGCTGGTGAGAGTTTAGCTCCAAGAAAAGAAAGAAAATACATTTTTTTTCTTTAAGAAAAATGAATAAGGGAATTTGAGGGCATATGAAAAGAAGACATATAATACGAGAAAAAAAAAGTAATCCACTCTTCTGTGAAACAATGTAGAAACCAAGGAAATGAATTCATCTTTATTTCATGAAAAAATATCTGTGATAGAAAAATGCAGAAAGATAGAAGAGCTTTTATGGCATTTTCAGTAATAAATGTTCATACACATGAGTTACTATCTGTGTGTGACAGCATGCCAAACTGAACGAGATTTAACCACTTTCAAAGTTTAAAAGGGGGAGACATTTTCAAGCATCACCCAGTAAAATTTCCCCAAAGGTCCCTACAATCCTTTATTCTTTCAAAGCCTGAAAGCCACAGTAATTATATTGCAATTGTTTTTCAATATACATTTTATTTTTAAATCTTTTGGAAGATAAGTATTGACATATGACAGCTCATATTTAGTGTTAATCACTTCAGTCTCAATTGCATATAAATGGAAGTTTTACAAACTCATGTAGCTTTACAAACTGGCAGAAATGGCAATGTATTCATTTTTTTATATATTTATGAATAAAAACTAAATAAATATATTTAATAAATAACAGTATTCCTATATTATTGCTGTTTTAAACAATGGTAAGTTGAAAGCAATGTCAGCTGCCTAGCATATTGAATTTAACAAGGCAATCTCTCCCTGCATTGTGGTATCAGTCTAGCTCAGTGGAGACACATTGCAGCCCTGAGAGCAAACTCCAGCTTTTCCAAGAATAGTTTCTTTAATGCTCATGGTTCAGTTAGCAGAACATCACGCCTCTGCATACTTTTATCAAAGTTCTGTTGGAAAACCTGGTGAACTCTCAGTAGCGCAGTATACACATGGCCACATATTCTCCAGGTTAAAAAAAAAAAAAAAACTTTAGAAAAATTATAGGGAAATGATCATCCTCCTTGGAAAGAAAATGACTCTAGCAAATCTAAGACATTTTTCTATTGTAACATCAAGCTAAATAAAAAAGGATTTTGAAATCTGTAATTATAGTTCTGAGATTGGGATCCCACTTTGTCAATAAACAGTAAATATTAAAGAGCATTCATACTCATCTCAGTGTGTCCTGTCTTGTTGGCGTGTGTATCTGAAGGAAAGAATGACTGAAAGAGACTAAAAGAGTGCGAATTATTATAACACAAAAATATCTGCATTTTCTATCTAGGGGACAGAAAAAAACGAGTTAAAACAAAGATGGTCAATGATAGAACTATATGTAAACTCTTACATTTTAAGTAAATCGTTGTAAGTCAATTATATAAGTAGAGGACAGTTAGAGACAGCCCTTGACTAGTTCACTAAAAGTCACTCAAAGATATTTTTGTTTATTAAGACTGCACCAAACAATTGCAGCTATGTGAGGCAAACACCTTTTTTTATATTTTTATTTTTAGGGGACATTTTAAATGGTAGATTACACAAAATCAGGCATAAACCCATTATTCTGATATCTCTTATACAAGTATAAAGCAAAAAAAAATTACAAGATAAATCTAAACAAAATATTATACCAATAAAACTCAATTTAAGCAAATAAACACACACAGACGACAAGGTTGTCCCTTATCATCTCTACCATGTAAAATGCGGCTAGGGAGAAAAAAAGAAAAAAAAAAAGTACAGCAAAATGCTTACAAAGATGCCTCCTGAATGGAAAGAATGATAAAGAAGACAAATCAAGACATTTTGGGGCATTTACTGCACATGGTTACTCCAAGACTACAATATGCATTATCTCATTTAAATTTTCAAAATAACTTGGGGCATAGGTTCCAATTTCTCAAGAGTTATGACAAACCAAAATTTTCCTGGAAGAAGTACAGAGGAAAGGAAATATTTGAAAACAATATTACAACAAGCAGGACTAAGGCTATGAGACTTAGGGATACGCCATGATAATCGTCTTGAAGTTCTAGACAATCAGTGAAAGAATAGATAAGAGAACAGATATAGGTTGAATGAAAAATTCATTTGCAACAATTCCGAGAGTTGTCAGAACATGTAATATTATTATCCCTGTCTTACAGACAAGAAAACTGAGGCCCAGGAAAGTCAATGTTCCCAATGTCACAACAGTAATCATTAAAAAAGCAAAGATTAGATCCCACGAATCTATGAACTCCTTGCACCAAGCTATACAGGGAGCCAGGTTTCTACTCCACATAAAGAACTGACCAGCTAAAAGGGACAGGTTGAACAAGCTGATCTCTGAAGATTCTTCCAAATTTATGCTTAATAATAATACATCACTTGTTAATGGGAATAAGAGTTTGACTGGACAATTGTTGCAAAATATATCTGTGAATACATAATGTTTGATTTTAATTAGAATAAAAACATGCCTTTTTAGAACCATGTAATTCCAAGGCTTTGCTTTCAAATAAGAGAAAAAGTATGACTTATATAGCACATTCCACATAAATCAACTTATCTTCCAAGTACATTTTAAAAGTCATCTACTTGTTCAGAGCATCACAGAATTATAAAAGTAAATGTCTTTAGGGAAGGGATTTTGTTTTTATTCTAAATATATCATTTTAATTTACTTTACCTGCATTCTTGTGAGATATGTATCAACACTCCAGTCTTGTTTACCGACACCTGTCCACCCACACAGAGGTAGTCACTGGCAGCTGATCTGATCATTGGTTTGTCAGATATTTGAGCCTGAGCTTTGCATACGGTCCTACTTTGTTGGTAGTAAGTGTTACCCACCTTAGATGAGCAGTATTGAGAAGGTAACATAAAATGGTATGGATATAGCCTTGCAGCATGTGGAATTTCTGCCTAGATCAGCCAAAGGCTCCAGGGAAGTGTGACAGGTAGCTTATAAGATGCCTCTGATGACCCCATCTTCTTAGAATATCCTCTTCTTGAGCATGAGCTAGACCTAGTGACTAACTTCTTTTTATTTTATTTTATTTTATTAATATTATATTTTTACATTCTATGATGTTACAGAGCAGTTGAGAGGGCGGGGGAGAGGAGAAAGGGGAAGAAAATGGGATGGAGGAAGGAGGAGGGGCAGGATTGAGACCTGCGGCACCCCCCACATTCCCACAGGGGAGACTGGGGGGTCTCCAGCAGTTGCTTGGTCATTGCCAGGCTGGGTGCACATGTAACAGGGGTGTGTCAAAAGCCCTTGCCTCCCAACATCTCAGCTCAGGAACCCAGGGCCCTTCTTGCTGAGACTTGGTGGTTGTCACTGGGCTGGTTGTGTGTGTCCAGGGGGCATGGCTGAGGCCCTTGGTCCCCCACTGCCCCAGCTTTGGAGAACCCGGGGTGCTTCCTGTGGCAGCTCGGTGGTCATCACTGGGCTGGTTGCTCATGTTGGGGGGCTATGACCGAGGCCCTTGGCCCTCCACCTCTGTGGCTTGGGAGAACCTGGTGTGCTTCCTGTGGTTCTGGGCTGGCTGTGGGTATGGGGGAGGCATGGCCAAGGCCCTCAGTATGCCACCGCTCTGGCTTGGGAGAGCCTGGGGCACACTAGTGACTAACTTCTAACAAAGAATATATGGCAAAAGTGGTGCAATGTCACTTCTGAGATCTAACCAAGTACAGTGGATTGAAGCTTGATTCTGATCATAAGAGTGTTAAGATGGTGGGAGATCTGATTATGCGCATTGAAAGAAGGGGCTTTTAAGAGGTGTTTAGATTGGGAGGACCGTGTCCTTGCTAATGAATTAACCCATTCGTAGAGTAATGGGTGTGGTTCTGCTGGCTTTGCCATTTTAGCCATGTGATAGCCTGCATTATTGCCACAGGACCGCATACAGAGTTTCCACCCACAAGAAGGCCTTCAACAGATGTGTTCCTTGGACTAGGGACTTCCCATCCTCCAAAACTGTAAGAAATAAATAAATGTCATTTTCTTACAAATTACCAATTTTCAGGAATTCGCAACAGAAAATGGACTAATACACCAAGGAACTTACAACCCTCTCTGTTAAGGAAGAGAATTGCTATGAACCAGTGACTCTTATGCTGTCCATTTCTCTCCACTACCCCAAAAAGGGTTTTGAACAGGAATGTCCATAGCAGTGACATTGCTTGTCAACCACTGCATATGCGGTGTTTGGGGGACAGATGATTGTCTCTTTTGTTCACAGATCTAAAGCTCGACAGGAACTGAATTCCAGTCGCTGTGCTTAAAGAACTACACTTGCACCTCGTTCTCACGTGGACTTGATTTAGATGATGAGATGCAGACTTCAAGCTGACACTGCAATGAGATGATAATGGCCTTCACGGCTCTCACAATACTTGGGGGAAAGAGAAACATAAACCATAGTGACAACATAACCTACCAAAGTTACAGCAGAAGACACAAGCACCTGGTACACTAGGGGTGCAGATATGCACAGGAGGATGTATTGAGGTTTTGGTGATGGGGAGCAATAATCAGCCACAATGTATATCGACAAAATAAAATTTAAAAAAAAAAAAGGACAGGGTGGTTGGTCTTTGTGTCATGGCACAGAGAAATAAATCACTTGCAGAAAAGACAGCCATGAAAGAGTATGGTGAGTTAAAAGAAAGAACGTGATTCTGAGTGTTTGAGAATGGCATGACTAGAGGAGATGAGGTGAGAGAGGTGGTGGGTCAAGATGAGCCTAAAATTCTATGGCCTCTGGCACTATTTCAGCTTGAAAAAGCTCCTATAATGGAATCTAACAAATGGACTAGGGGATGAGGTCAGATGTCCCTAGGGAACAGGGTTTTCTTGACCAAGGAAAGAACAGCACATACATAAACACCTATGCTATTGATTCAAAAGATTGATTATCCTGTACTAAGGTTGGCAGAAAGTTTGGTTCCAGGTGGGGCCAATGAGAGGAATGGGCACCCACATCTGGAGCGGCTGCTGCCCCTCTCAACTGTGTCTCTTTGGCAAATGTTTCCAGAAGGCAACTGAGGGATTCCTGAGGGGCAGGCTGCAGGAGAGTGCTGAAGGGGACTCCCAAAGTGCATGGCAGGTTCACTCTGTCCTTGAGGGTCCCTGGACATGCACACACACACGCACAAGCAGTAAACAAACCAGGCAAACACAGTATAACACCTTAGCAAAGGAAAAAAGGAAGGACATAGTTTGAGTGCCTAATATATACCATGAAGTGCACATATGGTGTGTTATGTCAGCAATTTTTATATTAATGAAGCTTGAAAGGTATATATTGATTTCCATAGATAGATAGATAGATAGATAGATAGATAGATAGATAGATAGATAGATAGATGATAGATAGATAGATAGATAGATAGATAGATAGATAGATAGATAGATAGATAGATAGATAGATAGATAGATAGATAGATAGATAGACAGACAGACAGACAGGTAGACAGACAGCCAACCTCTCACAGCATATAGGAAATGAAGTAAAGATCCAATGACTAGCTGCCTGGCTTCAGAGTGCATGTATGAGCATATTCTGTCATGCTGCTTGAACCCCATAGCATACATTTTTCTCACAAGTATAGAAAAGTGGAGTCATTGAACCACTACTATGATACTACTATGATTCCATAGTACAACTCTAGAAAATAGATACCTTGATTTTTTCTGGTAAAGTCCCCCATTCTCTCATTCTCTCTCTCTCTCTCTCTCTCTCTCTCTCTCTCTCTCTCTCTCTGTCTCTCTCTCACACACACACACACACACACACACACACGTTTGCGACTAAATTTAGCAGTCTGAATGTAATGGGAAAATGAATGGGTAGTGAACAAATAAAGACACAGTTGTTATGAATTCATTTATATAGCCTTGAACTGCATCTTGTGGTAAGTTAAATGCTATTTTCTTTCTCAAAAGCTGATTAACTAAGTTAGCATGCTACCATTTGCTTTTTGAAGCATCCATATCTGAGGTCTTAATCTATTTCTCTCACAATAAGAACTTGGCTTTAAAATACTTCATCAATTGCTCTGACAACAGGACCCATCATGCCCGGAACCAATAAGCTTTCAGGCTATGTCTCTCTTGTGAAACAACCATCGCTGCTGAGAAGTAATTTGGGGACAGCTTAGTATTTTTTTTGTTGTTGTTTAATTCTCACCCTGTAACAAGCAGGCCTACCCAAGACATACATGGCACACTCTTACTCCAGTCCCTCTACCCGTCCCCCTTAACCTGCTTACCTTTCAGCACTCCTCACCTGAACGCTAATTCAGTCTTCATGGGGACCAGAGTGTGAGGTAGAAATGGGTCACTGGGGGGCTACCCCTTACCATGCTTGTGACCCTAAAGGTAGGTTTGCTAGATAAAATACTCAGTACTGAGTTAATCTAAATTTCATGTTATTGATACACACCACACAATGGATAAAACATATCAGTCCTAAATAACTATTCATGATGTAACTGAAATTTAAATTTCAGTGGGTGTCCTGCATTTTTATTTGCTAAATCTGGCACACCTACCCACAATGCACCTTCTACAGCGGAGGCCCTAGTTGAGGATATTTATGTCTCTGGCCTGATATGCTTGGAGTCCAGCACAGAGTAAGGAAAGAGAATATCACCGTATTTGCAGAAAACATACCAGTTTCTATTATGCTGCTGGGAAAGGACTATGGGAAGTGCTCAGGCTTTGGAGAGATTTTGACCTGGATTATAAGTCATCTTTACTACGTATCAGTTGGGCATATTCCTTTCACTCCCATTAGCCTTGTTTCTTTGATGTGTACAATGAGGGAAAAAATCACCTTACTAAGCTTTATAAAAGTCAACTTTTTTAAAAAAAGCTAAATTTCTACATCCTGCATTCCTGTGTCTTCCATTCTTGTTAATGGCAGCCTCAGTAACGTACAATCCAAATATGCATAGTTCTCTTGAATACATACCAAGTAGCTCCCCACATCTTGCATCCCTACAGGATACTAAAATGAATACAGGTTCAATTTTCCCAGACCAAAAATCCAGCCACTCAGATTATAGTGATTTTCTGTATCACATTTAAGATTACTCATGACTTCAAAAGATAAAATGAGATAACTCACATGAAATCACCTACCGTGCTCATAAGTTATATCATAGTCAGCAAAGATGAATTCCCTTTCTTCTACTTCTCAGAGCAGGTGAGTACTTGCAAACTTTGTCAATAAAAATAGCCTATCTTCAATATGCTTTCAACACAGCACAGTCTCTGCATCAAGACTCATCCCCCCCCAAAAGTAGATGAAATCCTACTGAGATGAATGAATGCTACATCCAGGGAGACAGCCTCACTGGATAAGAAAAGTTCATATGACTTCCTTTTCTGGGCCTAATCATGTTAATACCTAACACGTTAACACCAATGCTCCTACGTAAAATGAAAGTTACAACTTCGAGAAGTTCCCATTAGAGTACACCATTTTTTATGCACTCCTGCTAAAACAGTGGAAATCTCTAGCAAAAATATTATTGATTGAGAATTAGTCAATAACTAAACTGCATGGCCTTGTATTTCACTGATGCTTTGCTTATACACTTTTTCTGCTCAATCATTTAGGTAAATTAAGAGTTAAGAAAACCATACACCATTTAAACTCCATTTAAAAGTATTAATTCAAGACATATTTATTGATCTCTTATAATTGTGATAAGCATTGGGCTGGAGGTGCAACAGCGAGCAAGTTCAGCTCTTACAGAACTTATTTTCTAGTGAGGACACAGAAAAAGTGAACAAAAAATCAGTTAGGCAATAATAAATGCAATGAAAACGAAAGAGACTAATACAAGTGAGATAGGAAGTACATAAAACAAGGTGGCTTAATAGTCTTTTAAGAAGTATATTTTAATTGAATTCTTTGTGATGAGAAGGAACCAACCATGTGCAGATAGCAAGATATTGAGGGACCAGCTAGTGCAAAGGCCCTGAGACAGGTGGAGGAACAAGGACAGGGGTGATGTGGCCGAAGCTCAGAGAGGTAGGCAGAGCCAGACCATGGAGAACTTGGCATGGCAGTTTATAGAGGATTTCATTCTAAATTCATGAGAAAGTTTTATGCATGGGAATGAACAGTAGCATTAAATTACATGTCATTAACATTAACTTATAATGCAGTTTCCTTTGCTGATGACAGCCAATATTTCTAAACACATTGCCTCAACTCTGACATCTTCATTAGGCTGTTTCCACCTTTACCTGCAGAAATCCTATGCTTCCCTCAAAGACCAATTCAAGGTCCACCTTGTGGGTGGTCCTCATTGCAACTCATCCTATTGCTTCCCCAGGAATTCTGCCCTTGCCTCTTTCTCTGCATCTGACACAGACTATATGAAGAAAGTTCATCTTAATAACGCCCACAGTGTTGCTCCAAGAGCTAGAATTTGGTGAATATTTGAAGTAGAATTCTGAGCTCGTTCCATTAGCTGGAATTCTGCATGCAATGCCTTCGGGGAAATTCTACGGACAGCTACTGACAGAGTAAGCTGTTTAAGGGAAATCTGATCACTTGCCGGCTTGGGACCTCAGAAGGCTTTCTTTTGCAATAAGACAAAGTTACACGTCTTTCAAAAGGCAGATAGAGTCGCTATAATTTGCTCTGCGCTCTTGACAACCACAGCCCTTTCCATGCCCTTGCACCTGTATTGTTTATTCAATTACCTGAAACTTCTTGCCATTTCCCACACCCCTGTACTCTTTTATCTATTTACCTTTGTTATTCCTTTTTCTTTTCCCTCATATTTTCTTTCTGCATCTCCCAACTGTAGAAATATTTTTTATTCTTTCACATAAAGATATCTCCAGCTGTTCTGGTGGGGTATGTGTGCTTCTCCCTCTGTGTTCCTTTATCCCAAGATTTACCTAAACCCCAGTTCTAACAAGGATGCTTTTTTGGATATGTAATTCAAAAAAAGTCACCTACTGTAGCTTTCCTTCTCTCTGAGATTCACAAATGGATAGAATTATACCAAAAGCTTTGTGAAATTGTGCACTAGAGGAACAGAACCCAGTGTTTCCCATATGTATGTGAGCTCAAACTATATTTATATGCATGTCTATGAAACATATAATGATATCTTGCATATTATTAGCCCTCATCTGGCCTTTTGTAAAATAAAACAATACTTCAAGTCCTTTTTGCACTGAATTGCAATAATTAGTTTATAAGTCTGTCCCTCACACTGAATTATAAACTTCTTGTCTTACTTGACTTAGTGTCTCCCTGGCCCAGCACAGAGCCTGACCTCTCATAGGTCAGGCTCACTAAGTCACTCACTTAGTCTCGAGATCCATACATATGAACGACACAATAACCTATTATTTTTCCCCTACCAGTAACTACATTTCTTTAAATGAGTTCTAACAACACTCCTCTTAATACATGTTTGGGTTCCATAGAAAATTGTTACCCTCTAAGTTACCAGTGGCACTGGATGTCCTCCGGCAAACCACAGTAGGATGCAGACTGTTCCATTTCTTTTAACACTGATAATTAATAGCATTTGTGTAGCACCTGTAGTTTGCTAATACCATGGCCACACTCCTTGTGGGATCTGAAGCTAGCCCAGCCCCACCACCAGCCACGCAGTGTTTCCTGCTTCTGTGGGGATTCTGCTAAACAATGTGGGGAGCCTCTGTTCTTTGAACCTGCAATCATCACAGCCCAGTGGGGGCAAATTTCTTTGGCCCCTAGACCCAGTGCATACTTTCCTCAAAGTGACTCTTGATGCTTATACCCCTGCCATCATCAGTGAATGAGATCTGAGCAAACCGTATGCTTTTCTCAACAAATTATACTGTGTTGCACAACCATGTCCATAATTTGCTGTAATTTGTGGGGCCCATGATTCAGTTTCCTACTTTTCCTCCACTGATTAAACTCCCCATTTGCCTCAATGAAATGGCTCATCCATGTCCAGCAACACCCGCTCTGCATTCTCAATCTCTTCTTTGCCTCTTTCTTTTTTCTTCCTATTTTAACTGAAATTTGGATCTTGCTTGAAAATTTCCTTTCTTCTCTCTCTCTCTCTCAAAATCTGTTTTTATTTTCTTACTTTCACAGTCGGGGATCTGTTCTCCTGAGTCCTAAAGTATCCTTCTCTTGTCTTGTGGAAATTCTGTTTCTTTAAAGTTTATGCCATTCATAGTATGGCAGAGATTACTAAAAATCTATTTCCTCTTACCTCTCAAAGACATTAGGGTTCCATTTCCCAGCCTCTCTTGTACTAAAATGTGGCCAGGTGATTTAGCTCTAGCTAACAGAATGTCAATCAAAAAGTGATGTGAGCCCTTTTAAGACCAAGTCTTTTAAGAAGTAGTTC
Organism: Cynocephalus volans; assembly: GCF_027409185.1. Taxonomy (NCBI): domain Eukaryota; kingdom Metazoa; phylum Chordata; class Mammalia; order Dermoptera; family Cynocephalidae; genus Cynocephalus; species Cynocephalus volans. The sequence goes on from NC_084461.1 coordinate 231,239,992, forward strand.
TGTATCTGCGACGTTCTCTTTTCCTATCTGCTGGCTAGATGCAAACGACAAGGAAACCTAGGTGATACTGAAATTGCAAAATGGTAAGAGCCTGGATCTCTGATTTACTTCTTAGTTAAAAACTAGTCATTTGCTGAGTAGGAACACCTACCTTGGGCAGAAAAAAAATAGTAGCAGAAAATAAATTGCTACTATGTTTGAGTCATTATATACACTTTTTTTTTTTTTTTTTTTGTAATCTGCTAGACTCCAGTATAGTCCATCTCAGTTATTGGAGAGTGGCATACAACAACCGTTTTGTGTAATATCTGCTTAGACAACCTATCCAAAATCACGTCCTCTCAAATCCTCGACTTTTAATATTAGATTATTTCCTCCTCTACCTAAATGTGGTCATTCACCCTCATAGGCATACTGTGAAAATTGTCATCTCCTATAATTCCTACATCTTCAAAATTATTATCAACAAATATGCCATATGATTATTATTTCCACTCCATCCCACCAACTTGTTCATGTATTCTCATGGTACATATTAATTGATTTCATCAAAATAGTCATTATTTCTTCACTTCCTTCCACATCTACCTTACATTCCATGCTGTTTCATTTCAGTGATATCCTGAATTTCATTGCCTTCTGAGTGGCTATCACATCTCTCTAGTAAAACTGAAATTTTCAGGGATTGAGCTGTCTTTTCTATAATGTAATACTTAGATAATGGAGCACTAATGAATAATATCACACAACAAGAAAGACCAATTCTACAATAAAGATGCAATCACTAATCTCTAATCAACTCCCCACACTTCCAACAATACAACTATCAACTTGACATCTTCTCGTAAATGTAAAGCATCCCAACCTAAACATTTTTACACCTAGTCTAGTAGACATCCCCCATAAATCTGTTCTCCCATCAGTGTTCTTTCTCATTAAGAGGCCCATCTCTTGTCTAAATATGCAAATGATAAACCTTGCTGTTATCTTTGATAATCTCCCTCTTTCAACCTTCAGTATTAATGCCTCTCAAATACTTGTTGATATTACTTCTTAAATATCTATTAACTTTTTCCCATATTTTCTGCCATCACACTAGTCCAAGCTAATATCATCTTGCCTGGAGCAGGTCTTAAGGAACATGCAATTTTTAAAAGTTTGATTATTCTATTATTATCTGAAAGCTTACTAGACTATAAGCTCTATTGGACTAAGTTTTTCTTCACTTTTACTCATTATTTTATCTCTAGCATTTCACACTTTTTCTTTGCTGATAGTAACTTGATAAATATTTGCTGAATAAATGGGTGAATGGATAAATGAATATAAGTAAATGTATAAATATTACCATAATAAACATATTCATGGATGAAACAAGTATTCATATCCACATCATATAAGAGAAAAAAATCTGAAGCTCATCAAAAGCCAAACACGCACAGCATGATGAATTTGGATTCAAATTTAGATCATCTCAATTTCTCCAGCTCTAACCCTTGAGCATCTTTTTATTCCTATACAGTGATGCATATTGAACATTAAGGAATGCTGTTCATCATTTAACTTATAACAAAGTACAGACTCAGAGTTTTGTCTAATTTTTAATGCAATGTGAATATAGAAAATAATGCTCATGGAAGGCATTCTAATGCTTTAAAAACATACTAGTCACTGAAAATACTATCAAAAATGTTTCAATTTTGTAAATGGAATTGTTTCATAGCCCACATTCAAAATTAAGATTGACAGCAAAGTGTATCCAAAGTAATCTTGCGAAAGCAAAAGGAGAGCAGAAAATAACAAAAACTGACATTTTAAAACCATTGTTTTCTATCATTTACTGAGTGTTTGCCATATTGTAGACATTATACTAAGCAATTTATATATGCAATAAAATAGGAACTATTATTATCCCTATTTATACATAAGAGAATTGAGAATTAGAGGAAACAATCAAAGCCAGGAGCCAAATCCAGCTTCTGTATGACTCCAGAAACTGCACTTAACATTAAATTGCCTTCCCATTTTGAGCCATTACTTAGTGAAAAATCAACATTTTTTGTTACTAATAGCATCTGATAATGAGACATTTTAATTTTAATCAGATGGAGAAGAAGAGCACTATGTAAATTATAAAACTTGCTTTTCCAGGATATTTAAGAAGGAAATTGTTTAGTCTTACCCATGAATTCGATCCCCAAGTGGTCTGCTACACCGAATTCAGCATGAAAGGAAAGGAAACAGAAAAAGAGAAAAAGGTCAGAAAAAAATCCACACAAGAAAATCAATGCTTATAAGACTAACCTTCCAAGGCAAGGAATGAGTCTAAATTTTAACCACTATGTTTGCTTGAGAAAGAGAGCTTACAGAATGCCAGAAGTAGGAGAGCTCTGAACACTGATCTGTATTTCCCCAAAGCCTCCAAACTATAGCTTGGAATTTTAGATGAAATAATATTGCATAAATTACAAAGTATGCTAAGTATAAATTTAGCAAAAACACACACAAAATAACAACAAAAAAACCTTACACAGAGAATATCTAGTGATACTGTTATTTTAGAACCCATGATATTTACATACAATAACTATTTGTTCAACATAAATTTATTTAGATCTATATGGGAAGGATGAATAAAGAACGTCTACATGACAAACCCTAACCAGTGCTCTTGACTGTCACAAAAAAGCAATAAAGTTGGACTTTTTATTTTGTTTCTTTTCTTTTCATTTGGTAGATGAGAAAACATTTATAATATGAAAAATCTTACAAAGGTCACAAATTCTGAGGCAGATCTGGGGCACAAGTTCATTCCATGTGACCCTTAAGCCTCCAGACTATTCAACTTGACAGCCCATCCTATGAAGAACAGATGGCAGATGTGTCCATGTCTACTCTAGATGCATGTGGACAGTAGTCCGTCCTGACCAGAGAAAGCCCACCTGTCATCAGCAGCATGATGAACTGCGCTGGGTGACACCCAATCATTCAACCTCAGAGGTTTGTTTATTTAAATAGTGATTTTTTAAAAAATCATTTAATTATCTACTCATTCACTTTTTAAATTGATTGCATTACTTAATGATGCTTTCTGTGCAGTAATATTCACCTGAAATGAGAATAAGTGGAAAAAAATAGTATTGCTACAGTTATATTTGTTTCCAAGACTAATTGCTGAGCTTTTTTTTATGAGTTCTCTATGTAGCAAATTCGCTTTTCCTTTTAGAAAATGTGCATTTAGTTACCTGGACTATTTCAATGTCTTTTCTGTTTGTAAATAGGTCATTTTTAAATTTTGTTGCAGTAATATAACATAAAATTGGACATTTTAGCCATTTGTAAGTGTATGATTCAGTAGTGTTAGTTACATTCACAGTGTTGTACAACCACCACCACTATAGGTCCAAAACTTTTCCATCACCTCAGTAGAAACTCTGGACCCCTCAAGACTTATTTCCCATGTCCCTTCCCTTATTACCTTTCCTAATCTCCTTGTCCCTATCAATTTGCCTATAGTTAATTTTTAAGTTCAAAAATGCCTACTTATATAAAGAAAGATGCTGACAGTGTTTCTATAAAGTGGATGCATTATTTTCTTTGCACGACATTTTTTGACTGTCCTGATACACACTTTGATAGATATCTGGTGCACTTTCATGAAAAGACCAGATTCTTGTTGTCAGGCAGTTTGCAAATCAGTGGGAGACCACAGAGAAAAGGCTCTGGTCATTCTTTGTAATAAGGGCTGTAATGGAAAAGCAAAAAATATGCCCTGGATGGAGAAGCCAGGGACCCATAAGCTTTTCCTGGGAGGGAGAGAATGTGCTATACATAAAAATGGGGTTTGTACAAAAATTCACAAGACCATGTTTGTGTTCTTGTACAAATAAGAAGCTTCATAACTGTTTGCTCCTAGGACATTGGAGGGAGACTAGAGTTAGAGTATGTAACGAAAGGATTTGGGTGAGCTTACCTATTATGAGACTGAAGGTAAGGAGAAAAAACAGATTGAGAACAAAAAATCTTTTGCATACAGCCAAAAGAGAAAGTGCAGGAAAGAAATCAGAAGAGGGATATGTGTAAAAGGCAGGAATCAGAGGACCTCAAATAGATTTTCACAGAGATGTTCAGTGACATGCCTGGACGGTTAGAAAGCCATTAGCCTCAGCCTGGTTGAATAAAAACTTCCTGGTGGAGCTGCGGTGGCTCAGAACTGACTTCCTATAGTCTGTTCCTCATTTTTCTTTGATCTTGGCTGCTCCATCTCTGTATGTGACAGGGGGTGTAGAGAATCAGGCTTTGTGAATCTGCAGATTGTGCTAAGAAGTGAGTGGCACGTCTGATACATTGGACGCCAATCTGAGCACGTTACCACCACGGTGAATTCAAGACCAGTAGCAGTGACAGAAATTAGAATGTGAAAATTATTCAAACACTGAAAGGTGTACGTAGAAATGTTGAGGAAAAGGAAACCTGTCTTCTCTTTCCATAACAGAAAAGTTACGTCTAATTATTAGAGTTGTAATTTTCAGAAATACTTTCAAACAAAATGGCATTTATTTTTTTGGATTTTAAAGATAAATTATTTCTTAATTTTTATAACGGCTTGTTCATAGAAACTGACATCATTGAACATAAAAATAAAAAGTTAGATCTTAATTAAAATCTTTCTGTCTCTTTCTCTCATGCACGCACACACACACACAGACATTTCCATTGCTTTATTAAAATGCTAAATGCTGTCATCACTATTACTGGTTTGAAGACACAGACGAGCTTTGGTTCATACTGAAGGATCAATGAAAATCCATGAAGAGCAGATGGCAGAAAAGCAATTAATTTTGTAGTTTGACTCAAACACAGAACACAAACCGCAGTATTTCTCTTAACGCTTCACTGGCTATTTCTCAAAGCAAACAGCCTGCCTGAGGCTATTAAGGTCTGCAGGAAAACATCTAGAGGGATGAGATAAGAATTAATCAATTAATAGTTAGTTCATTCATTCACTCAACCAACTATGTGCCAAGAACTGCACAGTACACTAGGGTGAAAGAAGAGGAACACAGCTGAAGCAAAAACAGTTTGGATTCCCCTATGACAAGCATGAAAACGCATAATTTTCATCTATTTAACACTTCGATTAATTTTTAGAAGTAAAAATTGCATTTGTTTTGGAATATGCATACTTTTGGATTATATAATAGTGGTTAACATTTACTACACACACCCTATGTACCCAAACTGCATTAAGTATTATCTACCTCACAGCAACTTACAAGATCATTATTATACTCATTTTACAGGTGAGGATCAGAGGCACAGAGAGGTGAACTCACTTTCCCCAAACCACATTGCCTGCAAGTGGTGGACACATGATTGAGCTTGGGCAGCTTGGCTCTTAGCTACCAATTACAGTCAGACTTCACATGGCCTTCCCTATGAAGCAAAAGCTAATTTTTACAAACGGATCAGGTAATGAGATCTTTAGGGAGGAATTATTTAATCCACTTAAGAGAACAAATTGTTTCAAGCATCCTCAGGCACTCTGGAAGCACCACTTATGTAGTTGCTCACCCCTGGTTTACTGATGAAATGCAGAATATAAGCTAGGTGGGGAGAGTGCTATGGAGGAAGCCAACTGTTTTCTGTCTCCAAGGAATCAAACTGGCCAATCATTAATATTTCCTCACTGGTTACCAGCGAAATTTCTTCAGTTCGAGTCTAGCCCGGTTGAGACTATTTGCTTATACATCCATCAAGTGATATGTAAAAAGTTGTGTCTGAAAATACGCCAAACATTGAACTAAATAATTTTAAAATTGGTGGTATACTTAAATGCCACTAGCTGTGCTGCAGAACAGAAACATTCCTAAGATTTTAGGAGTAGATAGGTGACTAGGTAGACAAAGTGAATATTTTATAAAGTCAAAAACTCCTAGAAAAGTCCTGGAAAATCAAAGTCTCCTGCTTGTTTGTTTGTTTTAACAAAAATTGTGCAAGGGTTCTTCAAAAAGTTCGTGAAAAAATAGAATTAAAAGCTAACAGGACTCTTTCCATGAACTTTTTGAAGACCTGTTGTATATATTTATGATGTACAACATGATGTTTTAAAAAGTGTATACATAGTGAAATGACTAACTCAAGCTAATTAACATGCACATTACCTCACATCAAGAACACAAAATCTACCCTCAGCAATTTTCAAGTATCCAGTGCATTATTATTAGCTCTAGTCGCCATGTCGTATGATAGATCTCTTGAATTTATTCCTCCTCTCTCACTGAAATTTAAGGCCCACATTTCTAAAGTGTCTATGGTTCCATGTATTGAGCAATTCAAAACTTATTTATATGCTGACAGAGAAAGAGGGGCTACCCACAGCACCCCCAGAGTGGGCAGGCTACAAAAGAGCATGCAAAAACAGTCTTTGATCTGATTCCAATCTCGGGATGCAATGAGACAAGCTGTTATCCAATCTGTGATGAGAAGATCATCGCCACATGGCACCGGCAAGAAGCAACAGGAATGTGATTTCAGCGTCAGTCTAGTGTTAAAAGTAATTGAACAAGGTGATTTTGTCATTGAATAGTCCCAAATGTGACGATTTAAACCCTCGTTCCATGGGATGTAGAAAAACACGTAAGATGAAAATATTGACCTGTGTTTTAAAAAGTTAGAATACTGGCTTAGAGTTCAATGGGCTTCTCCAACGGAGGAGTCCCCAAAGGCCCTGCTTTCGGTGTGGAGACTCTCCTGGGGATAGTTCCGTAGGCAGCATTTTTCAACTTGATGAAAACAGCCACGCTGTCACAGAGCATCCTCTGGAACTAGTAATCTACGGAACCCACTCTGGGAAATAAATGCCATGTAAGTATGGAGCAAACCACCCACTCGATTATAAAACACGTCAGTTATAAATGCTTTATCTTAATGACTGAACTGAAATCTGTCACTGTAGAATCCACCCACAGATCCCTGTCAAATGACTTTTCCCCGGTGGCACTCGAGGAACAGGTAGTCCATCTCAACAGAGAAGAGTAAATTGGATTTATGAAGATGGTAGCTGGGTCTTGAATATTTGCTGACCTTTGACACCTGAGCTTAGTGTTCTCTAGTAGTTTCCAGAATCACTATAAAGAGACATGACTGTCTCATTCTTCAACAGTGTGTCCGTGTATTCTGCTTGTTCCCAGATGAGATCATGGACAAGATCATGAGATGTCATATGTTAAAACGTTGTCAGGCAAACTAGGAAAGGCTGGGGGAGACTCTAAGGTTCCCTGTTAGGAGGAGCGCAAGGACTGGTTGCAGTTGCTGAGGAAAGCTGCAAGCAGTCTGGAAAGCAATACATGAGAACCACAGAATCTACACCTTTCAAAAAGGTGAAGGGGTCAGAGGACAGGAGACTAGGGCTCACCACAGGCTTCCAGAGCATATAGCTGTACCATCAGGAGAAGGTGACACTTGGCAGTCATTAGGAGAATGTGGTAGCATGGACCAGAGAAGCAGCCAGACCTGATCTCTCAGGCCTTAGAGCCCACAGCAGGTAAGCGGGCAGGAAAGGGAACTGCCACGAGTGCGAGCACAGTCCTGGTGGGGGGGCCTGAAAGTCTCTTTCCAGGTGCTGCGTTCAATCCTCTAATGTCGGTTCTAAGAGAGGGATATTATCATTTTATCCTTTGTTTAGCAACTTAGTTCAAGAGTTGAGATAAGAATGCAGGTCTGATTCTAAACACCACGCTCCCTTCACTAAATTATGCTATCTCATTTAATATATAGTTTAATGTTTTTAGCACATATATATTTTATTTTAGAATTTATACATATTCATGAATAAAATGTGGAAAGTGAAAAACCGTATGAATAAACATAAACTGATTCCTGTCTCAACTCTTCCTGAAAGGAATTCCTGCTAATTTTTTGTTCTAGTTTTTCTTTTCTTCCTTCTGTACACATAAAATAAACTAAAAATCAGTTTTGCTCAAACTCACACCACATCATGCGCCTAAACCAGAGGGCTGTCTGTGTGCATTTCAGTTCTCCAATCCAGTCCCCTCTCACCTCCATCACCGCGGACCGACAGCTTTCTCCGCTCTTGAGAGCAGGCCCTGACATTGTTACTGTGGCCAGCCTCACAACCAGACAGGCCATCGATCATGGAAAAGGAAAAACCAATTTTCCAGAAAGGTCCTCAGTCTCATTCTCTTTTCCCTGGGCTTCGTTATGGAATGTGACCTCTTTATTTTTCTTCTTAGAACCTCTATTGCTGATTCCTGGTGAAGAGAGAAACCTCTATTTCATAATTTCCTCTCATTTCCTAAATAACAATGTTCATTTGTATCAAAGCAGCAGCAGGTAACCATGGAAACAGGTTGATGTAGTGCAGACATGAAAGGAGCATTTGGCTCGACAAAATGAAATATCAAACCAGGGTTTTGGCTGAGGTGTATGAGTGACCATTTGCTTAGGCTGTTCCTCAAGGGTGGGTCTTGCCTAACCAGCTTGTAGAATTTTCTAGTGAAAACATCTTGGAACATTAGACTTAACTCTGATTCCATTTTCATAATTACTGATTAAAGAATTTAATAATAAATTCTATATAATAATTCTTTAGTCAGTTGTTTAGATGAACCCTTCATTAAAAGAAAAAAAAAAAAAGGAGTTCCGATCAAGATGGCAGAATACATGGTCCACAGCATCACTCCCTCCCATAAATCAACCAATTTACAACTATAAACATGTAACATCAGCCAAGCTGGGGCTGCTGGAACTCAGGGGAAGAGGAAGAGAGGCCTACGGAGTTCATGAAGGTAGGAGAAACCATGATGAGAGAAAGAAAAAACTGCTTGGAGCATTTTGTGCTGCGACTGCATTAAGGCTGGAGCTGCTGAGCACTTGGAGCAGGAGTTGGCAGAAGCCGCAGCTGCGCCCTTCAGATGGAGTTACATAGAGGTGGCAGAGGAGAAAAGGGTCTTGGTGGCCCCCAGGACAGCAAGACCACTAATAGGGTTCCCATGAACCCATGCAGGAGCGAGGAGCCAGAACAGCTGAAAAAGGGGAGCCACTCAGAGGCCAGTGAGTCATCACAAGGGACCAGCCAAGGGCCCATCCCATGGAAAGTATTTGGATCATGGGTGGTAGGGGTGACAGGCCCACCAGGAGAACACTGGGACACAGCAAGGACAGCCAATCCACCCCCCAATCAACACAGGACCACTTGGAGGAGAGTGGTCAGGAATGCAGAATTGCATGGGGTGTGGTTTGATGAAAAAACTCAGGCCCAGAGCAGAGTTTCTACACAATCCAGGTGCACCTGGTCTCTGGAGAGCTAGAAGTACCTATAAGGTCAACCATTAAACCCTGAGCTTCAAAAAAAAGCTTTCCATAGGGAAACAGCAGCAAAGCAGCAATTTAGCTCAACCACAGAGCTCAAGTACTGGTTCCCACAAGAAGTTCCCCCATTTTAGAAGTAAGCAAAGGAAAAAACTTAGCTCTGGCCCAGGAATACCACCAGCACCTCAGGGCCTGCCTGGGGACCTGGGACATGCAGCCAGGGACCAGAGTCCCTTCCCACACCAGGCACACCATGCTAGCGCCTCCAGGCCCACTTGGTGACCCGAGGTATGGAGAAGGGGACTGGACCCTCTCCTACAACCAGGCACACTGTGCCAGCACCTCAGGGCCCGCCCAGGGACCTGAGGCATGGAGACAGGGATAAGACCCCCCTCACACAGCCAGGCATACCACACCAGCATGTTGGGGCCTGCCCAGAGACCTGAGGAATGGAGAAGGGGACCAGAACCCCTTCCCACAACCATGCATACTGTGCCAACATCTTGGGGCCCACGTGGGGACCCAAGTCATGGAGAAATGGACTGTAACCCCCTCCCACAACCAAGCACACCATGCCAGCACCTCAGGGCCCACCCGGTGACTTGAAGCATAGAGCCAGAGATTGGACCCCCCTCCCACAACAAGGCACACCGCGCCAGCACCTCAGGGCCCACTGGGGATCTGAGGCATGGAGTTGGAGACCAGACCCCCCCTCCCACAGCCAGGCACACTGCCAGCACAAGGAGCATGCCAAAAACATCACCTCCATGTGGGTGGCCCACCGCAGCCACCACTATAACCATGGCTGCCCTGAAAGTGGCTAGACATCACAACCACCACGCAGATGGTCCACCAGCCACTGGAGTGCATTGACACAAGGAGAGTCACCAGCAGGGATAAAGAAAAGAAGAGAACGTCTCTCTCCACAAAGCCCATTTCAGAGTGACAGAAGAAGCATCTGCTTTATGATAATATCAGGGGACCTGACCACACTTCTCAGCATTGGACAGATCATCTAGGCAACGAATCAACAGAGTAACCATTATTCTTTCAGAGGGAGAGAAGAAATCTAGGGTTATCAGTGGTGGGATGGGGGAGGGAGAGGAGATAGGGAGAGATTGGACAAGGGGCATAAAGAATAAGTACAATTTGTAACAATATATATGCTAGTAATATTGATTTAATCAACATATCTCAATGTTGAACCCCCAAGATTTGTATAATCAATTTTGATTCAATAAAAATTTTTTAAAAAAAGAAAAACTGGTTTTTTTGCTTATATAACTAATGATGGTAAATGTGTATAGATGAATACACTTCAGTTCCTGCTCCGGAGAATCACAATTTCTCCTCCAGCAGCTACTCATATTTTATCAACTTTCCCAACTTTTTATATTTTCTCACTGAGCTCTTCTACACATGTTATTTTTATCTAATTTTTAACAATTAGCCTGTAAAGGAGTGCTACTGAACCCCATTTAACAGCTGAAGAAAATAAGCTTCTGTGAAAAACTAAAGGTCATGTTTGTAGATTCCTAGTTTCTTAGGATAAAAAAGTGTCATAAATCCCAGGAATGAAGGGTAATTGTTTCCTTTGCTCACTATTTTTTCACTCCAGCCTGTCACAGAGTCTGACATTTATAGATGCCCAATACATATTTATAAAACGAATAAAATTCCATCTGGTTAAGCCCCTTTGCTCACTGTGCATGATATCTGTATCTCTTTCAGAGCATATCCAGCCTGTTCTCTCTCACCTCTGAGTGTCGGGGGATTCCAAGGAGCATAACAGATCTGGTGGCAACTCACTTAATACTGAAAAAACAATACCCACAAATGTTTCCAGAAAACTTCCTGAAATCAAAGTACTTTTAATTACTACTACTTGAGATGACAATTCTGGAGTCCAAAAAACTGAGAAGGTCTATTACATGCACATCTTTGTTACATAATTTTATATGGAATTTATAATTCTTAAATGAATTATAAATTATAAACTTATAATTATAAATCATAAACTTAAAAGTGGCCAAGTATCAGAAAACATATTACATTTTCATGGTAATTGAAATGTTATTACATATGCTATTTAAAGATTTACCCCTTAATGACTTCAAACAATTTAAGCAGTCTCTGTAATAGCTGTTTTATGCTCTTTTTTTAATTCTAACTTTTTAACTTCAATCCTTGTCAGTGTCAATTAAGACACAGAAAAGAGGCTATGGTTAATACGTAAAAGGATTATAATAAAATGCGGGAAAGTCTACTTAAAAAAAAGAAAGAAAGAGAAGAGAGGAAAGAAGGGATTACATGGCAAACAGCATCATGTATGTTACAGTTGCCATACTAACTGATTAAAGCCTTTGTTAACACATTGTTTTAATGCCATGCCTTTAACCATACTTCTAAATTCAAAATTTTGATATCTCCAAATTGAATGCTAATTCAGAAAATGATGGACAAATCTAAAGAAACATCGTTCTGAGCTACACTCCACTAAACAAGGAGCAACGACAACTCACCCCACCTCCCAACATAGAGGACAGCTTCAGTCACATGGAGATCCCAGAAAAGCGACCCTCTGCTTCCCGAAATTTGCCAAAGACAGAGGGACCAAACAGAAAGAGCACCCTAGGGCTCTATGCAAGGTGCAGAATTTCTGATCCTGGACCAACTGCCCGGGATATTTATCCAGAGCAGCCAGATGTTGTGATGTAATGGATCTAGTAGAAAGCCTCATTATTGGTTAAGTAAGAAAAGAGAAAGTCCACGGCAAGAAAGTAGCGAAGAGAATTCGTTCTCAGGAGGAAGGTTGAGGCCATAACCAGGAAGAGGAAATCTTAGGTTAGGACTCAGGAAAATGGACGACTGAAAAAGCTCAAGTTATGACAGGCTGGGCTATTTCATGGGCTATAAAAGAAGCACGTGTGTTGGGGGCTGATTCTTACATGGTACCTGATACCAATAAGAAATTGGTGTGGGATAGGACAAGATGATCTGACAATTTATTTTTTACTTCTTTTTTTCTTTCTACTATTGTTTGCTACATTTTTTTTTTTTTTTTTTTTTAATGCAGAGGTGCTCTCTTGTGTGGAAAAAATCATTGTATTTAAATAGATTTTCAAATGCAGAAAGTAGCCAGCTATTTAAAATTTTCCTACAGGAAATCACTGAAAAGTAGGGGGAAAAAATCACCCCATTCTTCTGACCTTCCAAGAATTCTGTTCTGCCAGTACTTCCCCAAATTGGGCATATGCTCAGACGTGTCTTGCTTTTGTTCCGGCCATTTCACTGGCATTGAATACCTTTCCTGGTGGATCCCAAGTCTTCCTCTAATGAACTCCTTCTCCCATCTTTTAAGGCTTACTTCTTCCTGAAGCTACCTCTGATTTCTGAAATAATGTTACCTGCTCTACTTTTCAATGAATGATGATTGAATCTCTATTTAGCAGGTAGGATTATTATGCCCTGAATATAGCAATATATTTGTATCATAACTAATTAAGTGAACTATGATCTCCTTCTCTGCTTCTCTTACTGCCTTTCAAATAGCAGACGTCAAGTAAATATTTATTGAATCTTTTTTCATAATCCACCCAATTTTCTTTGTCATTGCAGATATACTTTTATAAGAATTTCATAAGTAGTATCATGTTTAGAAACTGTAATTTCAAGTATATACTAGTGCTTTCACTCAGGTCATATTTGGCACCATAACGTTCCAGATTGGGCATTTTCAACAATTTTCCATTAAAATACACACAGACACACACACATAAACTCTCTATTTAGAGTTCTATAATTTAGTCCTCATTCAATTGTGATTCACCTGCAGGGGGATGGGCGTGGGGTAAAGTACTGTGTTTTCCCATTTTAACAGCTCAGTCAAACTAGGCCTTCATACAGGTGACTATCCTAATAAGTTTTTATTTTAGTGTCTTCTTAAAAAAAATGAAGTGTTGAGTATTGAGCACATTGAGTATTGAAGTTGCAGAGAAAAGCCTGCCCAGAGCCTTTCGTCCCCAGCCATGCATGGGAATCATGCCCTGTGATCACCTTCTGTCTCTTCTCCACGCACAAACCGAGCTGCCCCTGTGCAATGAATGAAAGTGCTCCAATGCAACCTTTTGAGAGCTCCAGATCTTTGGATGAGCTGTGACCTCTTGCTCATCTTTCAGGACTCAGCTTGTGTAGTGCTCCCAGAGCTGTCCTCTTCACTTTGCTCTTTGAATTCTGTCTTGTGGTCATTTGACTGGCAATCTCACCTCGTCCTGGGGTATGTACCCTCTCTAGCAGGTAGTTAGTGCTTAAAGCATTTTTGCTGATTGAATCCACATATGGATGGATACTGAGTATCTGAATCAATCAATTTATTTGTTAAAATGTAAACATTTATGTTGCCTAATATTCGACATTGTGCTCTTACAATGATATATAAAATCAGGCAACAGGGAAGGGAATGTGAACATTTTGTGTTTTTTATCTTTCACTGTGTTTCATTCTGAAAAGATACATTCCAATATTGGGGAACACCTTAATTTAATATTTAACATTATCTTTATTTATTTATTTTTATAATTAAAAGCACTGGTATTGGAATTGTTATGAACTTTATACTGCATATTTTTGTCATCAAGTTTAAAATCACCTTAATTTATACTTATAACCTAAACACCTGGGAATACTTAATAATGAGCACAACAGAAGAGACTCTTGGGCTCAGTAACGGATTAATTTATTACTTTTGCAGACTTAAAATGTAGCAATAGGAGAAAACTTTTTTCTCTAAATGCATAATCAGCTGAGAGTGTTTTTTTGTCTCATTTAAATGCAAAGGACGATTCTTTTGCTACCGGCTTCCCAAATCCATTAGGTAGTTAATAACATAAGGACTAACGTAAGCCTCTTTTATTTAATAGAAATAAAGAAATAGAAATTAAACCAGCAGAGCAATAACAGCTTCCCCCAAAGTAGCTGGATTATTCTTAGTAGTGTAGAAAAACCAAAAGAAGCTCCTTTATTAAAATAATGGAGGAAACTATTATCTAATAATTAGTTGGGAACTCAATTGAATCCAAGTATTTTGAAGTTCTTAACCTCATCCTCCCACTACCTTCTTCTTTAGTCTTGATAACTTTCTGTACGTATTTTCCAAATATTTAAATGGAAATAATCACTCTGCTGGGCATCTTATCAGTGTGATAAACTTTTCAAAATGGTCTGCGGATGTTAGAAGCTAAGGATATAAGAATTCAGAGAATTCTTTTTTTACATCACTCAGACATTTAGCAAGGCAACCAAATAGAGTCTACAACATTCTTCCTTGACACTACCATCTGCAAAAGTCTATAGGACATTATCCCCACTCATCCACAGAGCATCCTTGATAGGAATGATATTTTACAGATGAGGAAATTGAGTTTCAGGGAGGTGAGCTAATTTACTTCATATGAAAAGTATCTTATTTTATTTAATTAAGTTGCCTTCACCCACAGAAACCTTTTCACCTTGTCTAGTATGCCCTAAAAATCAAGCAGAAGCAGCCCAAGCCTGCATCTTGAGCCATACCTCCACATTCCCTCTCCAATTCCAACAGCCCACCTTGCTCATATGCAGCCCTGGTGAACTCTAGACTTTTCGGTAGACTCACTGCAAGTAAAAACAGCCTGAAAAGCATACCTTTTGGCTCATGGGGTCTGCATTAGAAATGGTCTGTCATGGGATCTTTTACTACAGTAGCCTCCTCTCTGATTTCTCTGCTTTCACCTTTGCCCCTCATCCACAGTCTTTTCCCACACAGCAGCCAGCCAGATCCCTTTAAAACTTAAATCAGATCACATTATTCCTTTGCTCAAAAATCCCTCCCGTGGCTTCCGATCTCACTCAAAATAGAAGCCAAAGTCATCATCAAGTTCTAAAATGGAAAACCTATAGAGTCTGTCTCATGGTTAACTCTCTGACCACCTCTGTCTGACCACTCTCCGCCTCCCTTATACCAATTCAGCCACACTGACCACCCAGCAGTTCTCTAATCAAAAGAGGTGTGGGCTGGCTGCATGGAATGATATTTATAAGGATAAACCCCTCACCTTTTTCACTTCCAATAGCATCTTATAAGAGATCATATTACATGAAACAGAACTTTCTATCTGCCTCACCCTGCTTTTCTTTACTGCTTAGAATTCAGAAGCATATGAAATCTTACCATGGCTATTGGGTAAATTTCTATTTCCACTCCTGCTGCAGACCAGAATGTAAAGCTCTACGAAGGAGGGACTTCACCTGTGTGTTAGTTTCTAGGGCTGCCATAACAAAGCATCAGAAACTTGGGGGCTTAAGTAACAGAAACTTATTGTCTCACAGTTCTGAAGGGTAGAAGTCTGAAATCGAAGTGTCAGCAGGGTCGATTCCATCTCAGGGCTGTGAGGAAGAATCTATCTGTCCCAGGCCTCTCCTAGCTTCTGGAGGTTTGCTGGAGATCTTTCGTGTTTCTTGGCTCTTAGAAGCACTGCCTTGCTCTTTGCCTTCTGCCTCTTGTGGTGTTTCCCCTGTGTGTGTATCTGCACCCAAATTTCTCCTTTTGATAAAGATGTCAGTAATATTGGATTAGGACCTACCCTAAAGACTTCATTTTAACTTGATTACCTCTTCAATGACCCTATCTCCAAATAAGGTTACATTCTGAGATACTGGGGATTAGGATTTCAACATTCAAATCTTCAGGAGAAACAATTCAACCCGTAAGGACCTGTTCGTGCTGTTTTAACTGCTGTACCTATGACATCTAGAGCAGTGTCTGGTACAAAGTAGGTGCTCAGCAAATATTTTTCTGAGTGAATGAATAAAGTTTGTCACAGTGAAATCCAAGGCAAGGGCCATTTTATCCATTAATACTTTTCTAGCTCAGTGTGAACTTTGTATCAAACTCATGACTCCACTAGGCACCACTCTGTTTACTGCCATTCTTCTTTCTTTGCATATATATTATTTATCTCAATATAAAATTCCATTTTAATTATTTACTTAAACCTTTAGCAAATATTGGCTTAATGCCTAGTCTATAACATGCTATGTGAGGCCTTGTGAGGGTATTAGAATTAAAACAAAAACAAAAACAAAAAACACAAAAAAATTCCCTGAATTTTATTAGCTCAAAATACAATCTTTAAATCCAGATTTATTAAGCAGCTCTAGGTTTCTACCAGTATAATCCTGGACTAAGTAAGGACTAGGAATATAAAAATGTTGAAGATGTGGCCTGAGCCCTGAAACAGTTTTCAGTGTAGGATGAAGCAATGCAGATTCCACCATCGAAAGGCATTGAGCCACCTCACTGACAACTCATGATGTACACATTTTCTGAAATTGACTGTCTAAGAAATATTTTGCTTGATGGTACCTGAAAGAATGTGATATTGTGATATGGTAGAAAAAGATATTAGCATTTGATTATATGAATTTTAATTCCAGACTTTATCTTGTAATAACCATGGTGTGACCTTAGGCAAGTTACTTAACCATTCTATGTCTCAATAAGATGTGTATGATTTACGAAATGCTTAAATTAGATAATATATCTAATTTGATAGGCATTGCTATTTGCCTATTTGATATTTATTCTCCACTCTACCACATCTATTCAAGGTGTTAATGTTACCAACTAAAGCACTGCATTTACAGCCTTCCTTATACCATTTAGGGTGGAAATATGACACAGTGCTGCTTATAAGACTGGACTAGATAATTTACAGGTGGGGCTTTCAGCAAAGCTGTTTGTAAACAGACAGATTTAATTGACACATGCCATTTGCTAGGTACCCTTTTCTTTCAGCCTACAGGGTGGATAGAGCAACCATCCTGCAATTAGAAGACAGCTGTATGAGGATAGAAAGCCACATGCTAGCACGGTGGATGAGAATAATTTAAGGACCTGAGTCTCTGACAACACCTCGTAGTACTCTAGCAGCCCTGGACTCCCTATGCTTCTGCCCTTCTCATCCCTTCAGAAAAAATAACCCCCCCAATTTACTTAAACCATTGTTAAACCATGGGATTTCCGGTACTTCCAGTGAAATATAATCTTAATTGATAAAAGCACAAGCACAGTCTTTGGCTCATAGTAGACTATATTTGGTATGTTCTGTTTGGAGTCTATTTTGACAACAACCCAATAAACAACTGCACACTCCAGTTAATGAGACATTTAGATTTTTGTTGTTTATGAATGGATATCCTTTTCCTAGAAACTAAATATTTAAAAGCCATTATATTCCATTATATGCAATTCTTCTTACAATTATTTATTATCATCTCCATATTGTAGACACACACACACAACTTTCTTAATTTATTCTCATAATCTCCAATTTCTGCTGGTTGATCTGCTCTTTCAAGTAGAGAATCTTCTAACTTTGAATTTTTAGCAGTCCTTCATGAATTAACATTAAACAGTTTCTCTCTTTGAATTCTACTTGATACTGAAGAATAATCATCCTTCAGGAATCCCTCAAAGTGAGCACTATTTGTTCCATACAAAATGCATTTTTAAATGCATTTTAATAAGTCTTTGGAGGGCAGCAGCATCAACTGCTGCTATAATCCCCCAAATTTCAGAATGCTGAAATGGAAATATTCTCTTAGCATTGTGAGTTGTATTATCTTCTCTTTCAGGGAAGCGTCAAGTCTTTTCTTTTTTCCTGAATTTTGTGCCAAGCTTGCCTGCTATCTCTTTCTTCCCTTGTAGCCACAATCCAGTGGTTATATAAAGTCCCACGAATCTTCTGCTCAATAGAAAGTGTTCATTCAGATCATAGTGGGATCTGAGGCAAAACTGAAAAGGTAATTTTCAATTCTCTAAGTTGTTCTGAATCTATAATCCCACCCAGGAAATGAGATGAAAATTTCAGGAGGAAAGTCATCTTTCTAGGTGAAGTATAGGACAGCCGGAGTGTTTCTAAACTGTGAACTACTGACAATCTGTATCAGAATCAGCTAGAGTGAATGTTAAAAATGCAAATTCTATGAGCTGTATTTTTAATAAATTCCCAAAGTTATTCTTATGCACTTTAAGTTTGAGGTCTATTAAATTTTCAGTGTGTGTGTGTGTGTGTGTGTGTGTGTGTGTGCGTGTGTGTATATATATATATATATATATATATATATGCATGTGTTTGGGGTAGCTTAAAGGTTAGGCTACATTAACATATCTTTTCAGTACTTTTTGTCATTGGCTTTCACAAAAACATTCAATGCAGATAAAACAGAACATCCACAGGGTTGTATATTTTTCATTTCAACCATTTTTTTTTCCTTTTGCTAAAATATTTACACTTGTCCATGTCAATTTTTCTCTCCTGCATGTTGCAAAGGCCTGACACAAATGTCATATTTTCCTTTTTTCATGCTTTTTTTTCTTTTTCCTATTTCCAGTTTATTAATTTTTTCCCAATTTCTGCCTTTCTTCTTTCAGAAGAAAGTGTCCTTCTTCTATTAGGATTTTTAATATCCGTACCCTCCTTTTGCCTGCCCAGGCATGTTTTTAATTCCTCTTGTGCCTTACATGTATAAGTACACATTGACATTTTTCTTTGTATCACAATGTATTTTGCAGATCAGCAATTCCCCGTTTTCAATCATAATATATGTGCAAGCAGGAAGTCATTTGGCCTCATTAGGAAGGCGTTTATTGAGTAGAAAAATCCCAATGGACTATTGTCAGTGTTTGTGGCAGTAAGAGCAATGATGCAGCTCCACCAATTTAATTTTATTCCCAGATATGAAAAGAAGAAGATAGTTGATATGTGTTGATCAAGCCCAGTTCTGTATGAAACACTATCACTGACATGTGTAAGACTCAAAACAAGCCTGTAACCCTTGAAGCCCTTTAAATTTCCAGCCCATGTTTTAGAAATCTGATAAATAGAAGTGACTGTTATTTCAACACTGACTTAATTAACCTTTCCTTGTTTTGAGGGGGGAAGTACTTACATTATTTCGTAAAAATTGTCTCAATTTATGTTTTAGTTATGCTAACACAAATATAGTGCCTTATTTGAAGTGAATATTGCAGAGGACTTTTAGATCCTAGGAGATTAGGTATTTTGTATCATCATATAAAAGGTTGTTTAAGTTGTAGACAGAACGATATCTCTAGAGATTGTTTTTCCATTTTCTAGATGAGAATATTGAATCTCTATGAGGGTAAGTAAATTGCCCAAGAGCATCTAACTGGTAAATAATAGTTGAAATTTGAAATCAAGTTTGTGATTCCAGCTATATGCTACCTCTATCAGAGCTGTTAAATTGTGTTAGTTATGGCAAGGGCAGGACTCAAACCCAGTCTTTGGTCTCCACGGATGGCCCTTTTCCCAATACAGCATCCCCACTCCCAGGTCCTCTTTATATTTTGATAAATACTGAGTGTAGCAGTACTGCATGAACAGGGCCTAAATACAGAGTCCATCATTGTGCATAATGAGATTTAATTAGAAAGAGACACTTAAGGAAATGCTTTTGAAACTAATGAGGCACATAAAAAGTCACTAACCAGAAAATATTAGCTAGCTAGCCTGCTTTTATTATTTTTACGATTGTCCATGATTTATTTTACTTGGCTAATATGTAGCAATTTCACCTAAACTCCCAGTTACTTATGGCATTGATGGTCTTAGTTAATTTCTGCGTCCTTCTATACATTTATCTAAAGAACCTTTCAACTGTGAAAAAAAGACATGTTGGAGGTTTTTATTATTATATCTGTATCAAACTCTTTTAACTAGTGCATTTTGCCTTATATATTTTGTTGCAATGTAAATTGATTTATACTGGTTAATGGCTGGTTATCACCTTGATAAATTGTGCTTTTATTATTAAAAAATGACCCCTTTTATACTGATACATCCCATTAACTTTACCTTGTTCCTTGCCTCTCATTAATATTGCCACTTTTTAAAAACTTCATCCTTTCCTATTTTTTAAAAATGCTTTGACTAGTATCTCTTCTTCTATCTCTTCATTACCTTCAGTTACCATGAAGTGTGTCTCTTTTAAATGGCACATAGTTATGCTTTGCTGTGATCACCTAATTTTATCTTTTAATGAGAGAATTCAGATGTTCATATTTATTCTAATAATGAATGTGATTAAGCAATATATTCTTTCAGACCTCCTTATATTTCTTATTTATTTTATATTGGCATTTTCCTTTTTTCATTACTGTCTTAGCCTGTTTTGTGCTGCTGTAACAGAATACCACAGACTGAGGGTAATTTATAATGAACAGAAATTTGTTGGCTCACAGTTCTGGAGGCTGGGAAGTTCAAGATTGAGGGGACTGCATCTGCTGAGGGCCTCATCCCATGGTGGAAGGGCAAAGAGAGGGTGAAAAATAGCAATATGGGGACAACCTTGCTCTTTTATAATGATGTCAGTACAGGACAGGAGGTGGAGTCCTGGTGGACTAATCACCTCTTAAAGTTCCCACCTCTTAATACTTTTACAGTGATGATTAAATTCCAACATTAGTTTTGGAAAAGATAAACAATTACCAATTCAACAAACGTTTCAGAGTCCAACATGTGCTATTCTAGATGCTTGGGATAAACCAGTGAACAAAGCAGACAAAAATCCCTATGTGGCAAAAATTTCTATGTGGCAAAGACAAAGATAGGGCAAATCTCTGTGTGTTCATCAAAACAATTTCATTTTCCTTTGGTTACACAGGAAGACTACACTTCCCAGCTGCCCTTGCAGGTAAGCAGAGCCATGTTACTCAGTTCTGGCCAATATAAGAAAAGAGATATATTCTAGTTCCTGTGATGATTTTAAAAATTCTCTGACAGCCTAAAGGGAAGTACTGCAAGATAGGTTCTATGTTCCTAAATGCATTCTCGATCTTTTCTGTGACAGTATAGAGGCCAACACTCCTCCCATCCTCACCAACAAACAGTATTTGGTCATGATAAGAGAAATAAATAAACCTTTGTTGTGTTAAGAAGCAAAAAAATTGATTTAGTTTGTCATATGTGAAGCTTAGTTTTATGTGTCCAGTTGGCTAGGGTATAGTACCCAGTTATCTAATCAAACACAGATCCATGTGTTGCTGTGAAGGTATTTTGTACATGCTAACATCTATAATCAGTTGACTTTAAGTAAGAGGAGATTGCCCTCAAGAGTGTGGTTGGTCCTCATCCCACAATTGGTAAAAAATGAGTAAAAACTGAAGTTTCCCTGGAAAGAAATTCTGCCTGAAGTGTACAACATCAACTCCTGCCTAGATTTCCAGGAAGCTGGCTTGACCTACAGATTTCAAACTTGCCAGCCCCCGTAATCATGTGAGCCCATTTCCTAAAACGAATCTCTTAATGTATAATGTAATATGATTCATATAAAGCAATATATGATTTTATTAACTAATCATCACTAATTCTATTTCTATGTCCTATAGGTTCTGTTTCTATGGAGAAATATAGACTTTGGTAGCAGGTATAGGGTATTACTAATCTCCTAGGATGTCTGTAACAAATTATCACAAACTGAGTGACTTAACATTTATTCTTTCACACACACTTCTAGAGGCTAGAAGTCCTGAATAAAGGTGTTGGCAGGGCCATGCTTCCTCCAAAAGCTCTAAAGAAAATTCCTTTCTTGCTTCTTCTGGTTTCTGGCTGTTGCTGGCAAACCTTAGTGTTCCTTGGCTTGCAGCAGTATAACTCCAGTCTTTGCCTGCATTACCACATGGACTTCTTCTCTGTGTCTTCAAATGTCCCTCTCCTTATGAGGACACCAGTCATTGGACATAGGGCCCACCTTAATCCTGTATGACCTTATCTTAACTTGGTTATTTCTGCAAAGACTATTTTTAAATAAGGTTACATTCACAGGTACAGGTACCAGGGCTTAGCACTTCAAGATGTCTTTTAGGGGAACACAGTTCAACCCACGGCATCATAGCAGTTATCATTCTCTGATTAATACAGAAAAAGATACCAGGCAGAAGTGATAAGCACTAATTTCAGACCTGCTCCTAAACACTTAAGTGATCTTCAACCCTCATCACTTTAACCTGGCTGGAAGTGGAGGCCCTGTGGGGAACATTGAGTGCCTAATCACTCAAGAGAAAAATAAACACCTGTTCTGTTAATTCACTGAGATTTGGGAGTTGTTTTCTTATAGCAGTTAAAATATCCTCTTTAGTAACTCTGGTTTTGTGAATATTACATCCTAATTAGGCAAGATAAAAAATAAAATAAATAAGTAAATTATTTATCATATTTTATTAATCTATAACACTGTTGATTAGAAGGGTTGATGTAATTGGAGGCTTAAACTCCAATTTATGTTACTGATTATAAGAAACATCCACAGTTCAGAGATGTGAAAGTATATATTTAGAGGACGTACGTGTAAACATGTATGTTACAATGTGATAAGTGCTATGGGAAATAAACAAAGCAGGGGATGAGGAATCAAGATGTTTTAGGGAGGGCAGAAGATGGGTTATAATTTGAGTAGTTCAGCTGCAGTGAAAAGATAGCTGCATGAGCATGACCTGAAGGAAGAGAGGGAATTAGCTGTGTGGTTACTGGAGGGACAATGTTGTCTTTGTCCTGGGTTTGCCAATTGGCTACAGTAACTATCTGGCCCAGGAAAATTTTCCAACCCTTTTGGTACACAAATACTATATATACTTCAGCAAGTAAATGTGTTTTTGATATAGGTATGGGTTAACAATTCTGGAATTTTTTATGTGCATATTAGTATTAAACAAATAAGTAAATATGTTATGCATAATGATAGCCATGATTTTTACTGTTGGAGAAAGAAATTATGAATAAGGAAAGAGGGAAGGCTAGAATGAATTCTGTGATATTGGATTAGAATTGGAGAAATCACTATGTATTCAGGAATTTTAACATACATATATAGATTGATATAAATGAGCAGAGTGATGTTTAGAAGGATGTTGACTAAATTTTTAATATATTTATTACTGAGTTGTAAAATTTGGAGTAATATTTACTTTTTGGGTTTTTTTTACATATATATGTACACATTTACATATACTTATGAGTATATATTTATGTCTTTATGTTTGTATATTTATTTTTAAATTTTACATATAACATACAGCATTTTATAAAAATCATGAAGCCAGCTAAAATTTTTAAATTATAATTAAAAATGGGAAGATTATTTATAAGAGAATTTTGGAATAAAAAAGCAAACATATTACTCAATAATATCCATATTTTTATACATACACATGGTAGGAAAAAAAGACTGAATGAAAAATACTTATTTATTATTTATCTCTTGGTGATAGGGTTGTAGATAGTTCTTTTACACTTCCCTTTATTTTCCGTATTTTATACAATAAACAGATTTTGAGATTATAAGCAGAAAATGTTATTAAAATCCTTAATCTGCATTTGTATTGTGGCTTAATCGTGGTAGAACTTGAACCTGTGACATTAAACTTCTAAGCTTTGATATAATGTCAGATTATTAAAAACTCTATTTTCCCAACTGAACAAGCATTTGTTACTAGCAGGATATTAAAATATTTTCTTATTCCTGCTTAAAGAAACAAGGTTATCTTCTTAGAGATCATATTATAGATCTGACTAATTATACTTCAGATTTCAAATATTTGTTAATGCAAATCCTAACATAACAGAATATGTAGAACATAAAGGAAAAAAATTATGTTTTTCTTACATAGAAATTAAATACATTTGGTGTTATGGTCTTAATGAAGTAAATATCCATACATAATTTATTTGTGAACTTTAATAATTGTATCTTTTAAAAAAATTTATATAAAAAACAAATTAATTATCAGCTGTGTAGTAAGACATGACATGTTTTATATCTCAATTCAATTTCTCACTTTAAGATAAGTGATAACTTATTTAAATTTGTGTTGAGCATGAATCTGCCATCATGAAATAAATAGAAGCTTTCTTTCTCTTGTTTCAAGATAAGCTTCACTATGTGAATGAGACAGGCCTATATTGTCACTACTATGAAATGTTTAACAATGCCCTCTTGGAACGTCATCATGAACAGTGCAAAATCTCTTCTTTCTTTCTCTCTAGAACTTCCCTGAGAAAACCTAGAGTTACCAGGTATGTAACTTAATATATTAATATAAGGATATTCTTGTATATACTGATAATATTTTCAAGGCTCTGCTCATTACTGTACCTGTAGTGAGACCATCAGAGCTGATTTATAATCTGCACATCTTTGATTTTCTCTCTCTCTTTACATATAAGTAAAAGAGCCTTCATTTACAAATGTCTTAGCTTCTAAAAAAAACCTGTTTTAAATTCTTTGGTTTAAACGACCAAGGTTACAAAGAGGATTTTAAGCTTAGAACTAAACAAATTATCACCAAATAATAGTGTGAATTGATACTCCATAGCATACAACTTGGGCATTTATCCTGCTGTTCCTTGATGATAAACATTCTATTGGGCCTATCCTTAGTTTTTTTGTTTGTTTGCTTTTGTTTTTCTGCTTAGTAATAAGCCAGTTTCCCATACCCTAAAAATCTGTAGATGTGGTTACCACTGCTTCTGGATGATTCCATAAGTGCCTTATCCCATGACTCCCTGGGAACTATGATTTCCTGGAAACGGTATTGACCCTTCACCTCTGCAGTGTCCTGCACCTCATGACAAGTGTTTTGTCAGCAGCATTTTAACCATAATGCACCTTTCATTCTGAAACTCCTATTCTTCTCCTGAATTAGCATGAATCTAATGGGTACTTGCATTGTTAATACTGGTCACACTGAAGCAATTTTCTAGTTTATCAGTTTTCCTCTGCACTGGCTGGTGAGTGGGGGTTGAATCCACACTGCTTTTGCACACATTTCATTCTTTCTCTCTCAAAATCATTAGTGTATATATATCCATCAGGTAGTGATCACTGTCTTCCCATTATTTTTTTTTTTCAGTTTTATTTTCCCTTCTTTTATAATCATATGCTTTTTCTCACTGGTGGTTTTGAAACTATCACTTCTTTCATACTTACTAAACACAATGTAGTTAAACATCGTTTAGAAAGGAATCCTCAAAACTCAGCCCAAATCTAGCAAACAGGTTATAGGCTAAGAAAATAACAATGGTTAAAACTAAAAATATCATGCTGAAGTTATTGAATTTTTGCTCTGAAATGTGCCTTTGTCACTGTTAAGGACAGTCGCTTAGTTGAAAGTGCATACATGGAGGAGCATCTGCATGTGTGTGTGTGTGTGTGTGTGTATCCGCCTCTGCTTCTTGCTTTGAGAATGTGTATACGCAATGATATTATCTTGTCCTTGCACTTCAAGGACACCTTTGCCCGAAGACATCTGGTAAACCATTAGTAACTGTTCTTCCCCTGCGTCCTATAGATTGGTGACTCTCAATAAATCACTCTAGACCAATGATCAATAAATATATTTTGTAAAAAGCCAGATACTAAAAATTTTAGGCTTTGGGGGCATAACGTTTTTCTTGCAATTATTCTACTCTGTTGTAGCACTAAAGTAGCTGTAGACAATATACAAGCAAGTGAATATGGTAATGTTCCAATAAAACTTTATTTATAGACAGCAACACTTTCATTTCATATAATTTTCGTATGTCATAAAATATTATTCTTCTTTTGGTTTTTCAAACCATTTGAAAAGGTAAAGACTGTTCTCAGCTCACAAGCCATACAAACAGAGTTGGTGTACCAATTTGGCTTGAAGGTGATGATTCTTGTCCTAAACCATTCTTTCTCCAGGAGGCAGTCAATTCTTGGGTCCACAACTCCCTTTCTCCCATTGCAGAGATCTCTCTGAGTATGCTGAACTGAATTTCACCCTAGTGAGACACTTCTTTCTTCAGTATCTCTTTTGTACACCCAGTAATAGTTCAGAGTTCTGGACAAACCAGATCTTTGAAAAACTTACAAAAGAATTCTAAAAAGTGTTGTTTTTCATCTGGCTGTCCTGAAAAACTGATGGCAGGCTAAGGACAATGAGATTACCTCCTAACAGATCAGAACATGAGCAAGATGGAGGATCGTGGAATCATCAGTCTCTGTCTCCCACTGGCTCTGCAAAGAATAAACTGAGGAGAACAGGCTGTGAGATCCATGCTCATCTGTCATGCTGCACACATCACTTGGTCATTCAGAGCTACAACAAACACAAGTGTTCTGATTCCATGACACCCTCCCTTTTCTCATCTCCGCGTTTTGTTTTCTTTGATGATATTTGAAGCTTAATATCCTCCTAAACTCAATGCTAAGCCAGCATGTTTAATATGAATATTGAAAGAAATAGAAATTAAACACACCAAACATAAATACGGTGATGTCATCTTGGAATGTGATGCTTCTGTTCAGAGACAATCCAGGCATATAAAATGTCCTGTCTCCAGCTGCCTTGGAGTGTGGCCATTGTGAAAGTGCATCAGAGCACAGGGCACTGAGAGGTGTCTGCTTAATGAACATCTTCACACAGTCTTACATTATGACCACGTTTTGCTCTAATACAAGTGAGCATGAAATGTTGCCTCTGACTGTGATGCCAAAGGCAACTCCCAGGAAACCAGATGGAAATGGCAACATGACAAGTGAATCCAAGTTTCAGTTCAGGTGGCTTCCTGAGAAAAGGTAGCTGCCTCATTCTCCAGCTGCAGATCCTACTTAATAACATAACAGATCTATATTTTTTGTTTGTTTATTTGCTTGTTTCTTTTGGCAGCTGGCTGGTACTGGGATCTGAACCCAGATTTTTAAAAAATTTCTTGGCAAAATATTAGCAAACAGAATACAGCAGCACATCAAAAAAATTATATACCATAATCAAGTGGGATTCATCCCAGGGATGCAAGGATGGTTCAACAGATGCAAATCAATAAATGTGATACACTGCATCAACAAAATCAAGGACCGAAACTACATGATTATCTAATAGATGCAGAAAAGACATCTGAAAAAATGCAACATCCCTTCATGATAAAGACTCTCAGCAAATTAGATATAGAAGGAAAGTATCTCAACATAAAAGCCATATATGACAAACCCTCTGCTAATACCATCCTGTTACCAGTATGGGAATGAGACAAGGATGCCCACTCTCACAACTCCTATTCAACATTTTACTGGAACTACTAGCCAGAGCAACCAGGCAAGACAAAGAAATAAAGGGCATCCAGATTGGAAAAGATGAAGTCAAATTTTCCCTGTTTGCAGATAACATGATCCTGTGTATAGAATAGCCCAAAATCTCTACAAAAAAAACTCTTAGAATTGATAAATGACTTTAGTAAAGTTGTAGGCTACAAAATCAACACACAAAAATCAATAGTGTTTTTATACTCAAACAACAAATTAGCAGAAAAAGAAATCGAAGGAGCAAGCCTGTTTACAATAGTCACAACAATAATAAAATACCTAGGAATCAATGTAACTAAGGAGGTGAAAGATCTCTACAATGAAAACTACAAATCACTGTTGAAAGAAATTAAAGAGGACACAAAAAGATGCAAAGATATTCCTTGCTCATGGATTGGAAGAATCAACATTGTGAAAATGTCCATACTTTCCAAAGCAATCTACGGATTCAATGCAATCCCCATCAAAATACCAATGACATTCTTCACAGAAATAGAAAAAAAAAAACCAACCCTAAAGTGTATATGGAACAACAAAAGACCATGAATAGCCAAGGCAATCTTGAGCAAGAAAAATAAAGCTGGAGGCATAACACTACCTGACTTCAAACTATACTACAAAGCTATAGTTACAAAAATAGCATGGTACTGGCATAAAAACAGACACTCAGACCAATTGAACAGAATAGAGGACCCAGAAATCAGCCCACAAATCTACACCAAGTGATCTTCAACAAAGGCAACATGAACATACATTGGGGAAGAGACTACCTCTTCAATAAATGGTGCTGGGAAAACTGGACATCCATATGTAGAAAAATGAAAATAGATTTGTACCTCTCACCAAACACCAAAATCAACTCAAAATGGATTATAGACTTTAATATAAGACCAGAGACTATAAAACTCCTAAAAGAAAATGCAGGGGAAACACTTCAGGAAGTAGGACTGCACAAAGATTTTATGAATATGACCCCCAAAGCACAGGCAACAAAAGGAAAAATAAACAAATGGGACTGTATAAAACTACAAAGCTTCTGCACAGCAAAGGAAACAATTAACAGAGCATAAAAACAACCCACAGAGTGGGAGAAGATATTTGCAAACTAGGCATCTGACAAAGGATTAATATCCATAATATAGAAGGAATTCAAACAACCTAATAGCAAATAAATAAATAAATAAATAAATAAAAATAACCCAATTAAAAAATAGGAAAAGGAACTGAATAGGCATTTCTCAAAGGAAGAGATACAAATAGTCAACAGACATGTGAAAAACTGTCAACATCACTCAGCATCAGGGAAATGCAAATCAAAATCACGTTAAAATACCATCTTACCCCAGTTAGACTGGCCTTTATTAAAAAGTCAGAGAACAACAAATGCTGGAAAGGACGTGGAGAAAAGGGAATCCTCCTACACTTGTTGGGACTATAAAATGGTGCGGCCATTATGGAAAATGGTATGGAGGTTCCTTAAACAACTTCAGACAGAACTGCCATACAATCCAGCAATTCCACTGCTAAGTATATACCCAAAAGAATGGAAGGCTTCATGTTGAAGAGATGCTTGTACCTCCATGTTTATCGCAGCTCTATTTACAATAGCTAAGAGTTGGGACCAACCTAAATGTCCATCAATAGATGATTGGAAAAGGAAAATGTGAGATACACACACACACACACACACACACACACACACACACACACACACACAATGGAATATTACTCAGCTATAAAAAAGAATGAAACATTGCCATTCACAGCAACATGTATGAACTTAGAGAAAATCATATTAAGTGAAATACCACAGGAACCGAAAAAGAAATATTGCATGTTCTTACACATAAGTGGGAGCTAAAATTATAGACATATGAATAAAAGAAAGAAAAAAAGATACAACATTCCCAATAATATACTGAACTTTCAAAAGGACAACTGGGGTTACTAGAAACAGGAAGGGAGGGGGAGGAGGTGTGAGTAAAGAGCCACAAATAGCAGTGACAGTGTGTACTATTGAATATAATAATTATTCTGATGTAAGCATCATATATTACACGTGAGTGTTGATGTTCAACTCTACCTCACAGATATGTACAACCAATTTTGTTACAATAAGAAAACATTCTTAATACCTACCTTCCATCCGATTGAAGATGAAAATCATAGCTCCAAACAACCAGAGGAGACACTTCAAAACATGGGGAGTGACTCCAAGTGTGTTTTCAACCTGAGCAGCCTGACTCAAGTGGGGTCCAAGGAAAAGGGCCAGGCTTGCTGCAGGAGGGTCAGCCACGAGGGCCTGAACTCTCAGCATCTCTAACCAGCCAGCACAGGTCCTTAAATTGGTCTAAGCAGCAGGTGGATTTATTTTCAGGTAGGAGGAGTGAGAGTGGGCATCTGATCTGAGGAAACAGCAGTGCTGTGAGGAGGAGTAAAGACCATCCGTACCTCCAAAAAACAGTCTATTCATGATATTTCTATTGCTGTCTTAACTTTTCTTTTTTATTAAGTTCAGTGATCCTGTTTTATGCCGTGCCTTTTCTCAAATGCCAAGTGATTCTTGGCTGTCTTTATTTGCAATTCACTATTACTCTCTTTGTGACATCTGCTGAGAATGGTGACTTGGGGGTCACGACTCTCCCCAGGAGATAACCCTTGGGACTGAGGCTGGAGAACTAAAAAGGCCAATGATGAGTGAAGAGGTCTCAATATTAGTCTCATGAGTGAATAGCTTAGTAATTTAAGTTCTTCCTGCCACAAGTCTAAATTGGCATGTGTTCAAGGGCAGGGCTAAGGATAGATGAAGAAGGGGTCTCAGTGTTTAGAAAGAGACAAGAGCTGAGAATATCAAAGGAGGCACAACCTGAGATCCAAGGACTCCTCTTTAGGATAGCATAGCTCTCATGCTCTGCACAGATATACAATGCTGTAATAATAATTGATGATCTGGACATAATATAACCAGGGCGGCAGAACTACCAATTTGTACTTGTTGATCTATGCTATTTTGTTTGTGTGTGTGTGGGGTGGGGGGGTACAGTATATCACACAAGAGAACAGACAAAGTAATTGGCTTTATTATTTTCCACCACCTGGCTTTGCCTTCATTCTCCAGTGTGAAGCAGATTGAAAGAAAAGCATCTTAAACCAGCCATATTTTGTCTCTTGTCAGTTCTTAATCTTCAAAAAGTACACTCAAATTTTAGCTGCTCCCTCCTTCCCAACAATTTAATTTGGGGAAAATGGAACAGCTCAAAGATCAAAAATGGAAGATTCAAACTAAAAATGTGTGTGCCGTGGCACATAATGTTTTAAGAATTGTCAAGGTGTTATGCTCAGGCACAGTAGGGTGAACCCCGGTGGTACACTGTAAACTGGGAGACTTGGACCTAGACTGGCTTGCTGTGGTGAGACTGGTGTTGGGGGTCGATGGCACTGCTGCTGATGGGAGGATGTCCAGCAGGGCAGGTGGAACATGGGTTCTAGCAAGTGGATTGTTATTAGGCCACTGGTGGGAGGCCAGGCAAGAAGCTGGCCTCAGAGAAGTCCAAACAGGTGGACAGCTGGAATACAGCTGGAAAGATCAATACTTAGGAGTCAGGCAGGCAGGAGATATTGTCGGTGGACCACAGTACCCACCCAGGTACTGAGTCTGGGTCAGGATTAAGACTCCATATCTTTGTGGGGTCTATGGAGCAAAATAGCCCCTCAAGCCTAAAACAGCTAAGTGGAATGCTGTCTGGATCCGTTGAAGTTCCATTTTAAATTGAGTGAGAATATCTGAGAATTAATAGTTAACATGGATGGAATCCTAGCAAATGTCCACACATTACTGGACATTAGACACGTTTTTGTTTTCTTCCTGACTACCTTACCTCAGTGCAAAATTAAAGGTCAGACAAAATTTGAGAATTAAGGGTACCCATGAGGCCCCAGTAATCCAGTTACCAGAGAGTTCTAATGAAAGACAACTACAGCTGGGTCAGTGGAAAGAGACTTGAGAAAAGGCCAAAGAGAGAAAATGGTCTATTTGGATTTGATGATGAACGCAGGTTTGTATTTGCTTTGGGAGAAGGTTGAAAAGTTGTAAGGCCATTGTAATGTGGACTTTGATGTGGTCTCTCTGTATCCACAGCCTAATGAGGCCTATGATGTTTAGAACACACACACACACACACACACACACACACACACACACACACACACACACACACACACACACGTTATTACATGCATACATTTTTCTTTCTGTCTTGTCTCAACATTATGTCTTAAGCACTTTCTCACATCATTAAATATATTTTTTAAATGCATAACTTTATCCTGGCAGAATAATATTCCACCATGTAGCTGCAGTTACTTATATAAATAATCCCCTCTTATTGCACATTTTTGAAAGAGTTAGTTACAATAAATAACTATGCAATGTTATTACACCCTTGCATATAAATCTTTGGTCCCTTTTAAAATTTTCCAGCATGGGGGTTACAGAATCATGAATATAGCCTTCTTTAATATTGCCATATGTTAGTATTGCTATATATTGCCCATTTGCTTTCCAAAAGATTAGGCCAATTGGTTCTCCCACTACTAGAAAATGATGGCACCTACAGGACAGTGAATTTTCAATAGGATTTAGAAAAACAGGGTATTGGGCTGCTCAGCAATGAGGAGGAGACACATTTAGACTGAAATGATTTTAGTTATGAGTTTGAGACATTGCCCCAAGATTCCATTAGAAGCATTACTCAGGAAGTCCCTGTGTCCACAGACTAGCTCCCCTAGATGAGGCATGAGCCAAAGAAGAGTCAGAACACCTGTACCTTAAGAAGGGCCACATTTGTGCAGAGTTTTTCTTTCTTTTTTTGCATTCCCTGTGGTAGTAATCTAAATTTACACATTTCTAACAGAATGTTCTTTGTATAATTCCCCAGTGACTGCTTCCACTAATGCATTGCAAAAGGGAGAAAATCAGGCAACATCTAGGAGGCAGGTCTTCCCCAACATCAAGTGGAAGGCCAAAACAATTTGGTTACCCATGTGAGCAAAGAGATTCCCTCTTAAAGAAAATGATATCATTAGAAATCTCATCTCATGCCAGGTAGGTGAGGAATGCAAGGAGCATGGGAGGCTTCTGAGAGCAATGGCAATGCCAGTCCTGGCTGTACCCCCTCCATCTGCATGGCCTTGGACAAATCACTTCCCTCTGAGACACAGACCTCTCCCACTATAATTGCAATTTGTTGGTATAGTACATAAGGTACTAAACACACACACACAAGCTGTGTTCCATTAGTTGTTATATACATTAAGATGCCCTCCAATGTTATTTCTAATTAAATAACTGTGGGCACCATCTGGATGTCACTTCACCTCAGGTGGACGTGGATTCTTTTGGCTCTGTTTTTCCTTATAGGCTCCAGGTCAGCAATCTCATGTATAGATCTCCCTCCGTCAGTGAAGTAGCCTTCTTGTGTCCCTAAAACGTTGTTGAATCCCCCAGACCGGGCTGCTTACAGGGACCTGAACAGATCAGTTAAGACACACTGCATGTCTCTTCAGGGCCTCATTGATCCTGAGGAGGACCAGTTCATCTCAGGGGCCTGATTAAGTAAGTACACAGCATAGCCATAGGCAAGGTTAGCAGTCTCCAGTGCTCCCAGGAACCAGGCAGGGACAGAAAGGTGAGTCCCAAGTGAGATGTAAGACAATAAATTAGCAGTGGGTCCTATGACTAATATAAAGGAATTCAAATTTAATTCGTTGTACAAGCACTGTTCCAGCTGAACAGAATACACCAGCCCACAGAGTGAGCCCAGGCACCCACCCATTTGAAAGTCCCATCAGAGAACTGAACACAACTGCGGATTTGTTCTTTGATAGTTTTATTCTTACTCTTTCTGTCCCCTAATTTGAAGCATACCACAGCTTTAGGAAGCTGACCTTGACATGACATTTTGCCCAAATATGTCCCTTCAACTCTGTATAGCAGGGTAAGAATTCCTTTAATTTTTGTGGCACAAGCACATTTCAAATCAGAACACAGCTTCCAATGAGGCTTAGCTATTACAAAAGACTGTCACGTGCATAGTCTTTTTCAAGTCTCATTACCACCTACAGATGGATAATATTATATTTATAGATGAAAAAATGTATTGAATAAATAAAAAGGCTATCTATATAGCATGTGATCAGCATAGGTCTTAAACTCAGAATTTCCAACTCCAAGTTTTTTTATTCCTTTTAAATTATCATGTTGTAAATCATCTGTGTATCTGGAAAAGTAGTTCACAAATATGTTTAGAATTAGTCTGTGGTTTCCATTGATACTATATATTGAGCCACTGTCCTAGCAAGGAAAATTTATTTGATAACTCTTTTGGCTAAAGTCAAATATCCTAGATCTACTGTTTTTCTACATTGTTTTGGACAGCTGTAGTTCAATTGGCTATTAATAGAAATTACAATAAATGAGTTTGTAAACAAAGAAGTTTAAGATATCGAGTGTTGATACCAATTTAAACAGTTGGAGACTATTCTGATATATGATTCTGAAGAGAGAGGATCTAGTTTCTGCCTCATCTATAACTCTAAAATGAGTCATGACAAACTGTGAAAATACCATGTTAACATTAATGCCAGCCTTGTACTTTGATCCAAGACCATCATGAGAAGATAGGGAACTCGGCTCTCTGATGTGAAATGCAAACATGTCTGTGGAATAGGTGCTTGATTTTATTCATGGCAACCTGCCCTCATTTGCCCACCCAGAGATGACTCTCTCATTGCCTGGGCTACAGTGATCACTCGCTGCCTATAACCTTGGCACAACCTTGTAGACAAATCAACCAAAATGCAGCTTTTGATTAGCTTTGACATTAGGATAGTTTATTAATTTGGAAGTAGTCTGTTTTGCCAAAGTTATGAATTATATTCAGTGTTAGCTGTAATCACAAAACCAAACAAAAGCTAAAGGGTCTAGATGTATTAATCTCTAGATCACTCCCCAAAATATACAACTTGTACTCATCCTGTTTGTCCATCTTCCAGAATGGTCTTCCTGCGGCTGTTTCTCACCTTTTCAAATGGGACTCAAATACCTCCAGTGGTCGGGCCAGCCCGTGGCTCACTTGGGACAGCGTGCTGCTGATGACACCGAGTCAAGGGTTGAGATCCCCTTACCAGTCATCTTAAAAAAAAAAAATACCTCCAGGGGTTCCCTAGTCCTTATCTTATCAATGCTGGACACTTTTTCCTGGCTTTAAGGTTCACCTTGATTTAACTCCACTTCATCTGCTCAGTTTTAAAGTCCGCTATGCCTCAGAACGGCTGGTCTCATTGCTAAACACATCTTTAAGGCTTTCATTATGTGTTTCCCCCACCTGAGGTTCATTGTCTTCCCTCTGACTGTATAAATTTCAAATTAAACTCATTTGTAGGGAAAACCATCTCTGACTACTCTGGGCCTCGTTTGCATACAACGATACAGAGAATTGCATACAATTCTCTGGGCAGAGAATGGTGAGTCAAAGAAGTTCAATTATTTGTTCAAGGTCATTGACCTGACAAATGGCAAAAGCAAGGTAAAAATCCAGGAGTGCTAAGCTCCAAAATCCCGCTCTCTGCCTCTGCACTGCACTTCAAACACATCTGTCTTTTTTAATAAGTCACTACAGTTGCAGTCAGCGAAAACCATTAAGACTTTCTACCCAATACAGGCCACTGAGAACCTGTATGTAAAAGGAAAGGCAAAAATTGAATCTGAAATCCCATTAACAGGCATAAAATGAACACATGCTTTAGACCTAGAGCTGCAGCATAAACTCTCAAATATGTTTTTTAAAGCCTTATAACATTTACCAAAAAAAATTTTAAAAGTCTCATTTTCTCTGAAGAACTACACCTCAGGGCAAATTTTCATCTACGGGGAAACTGTTTATCGAATGTATTCTTTGTCATGTTTTGCAGTGTTGATGTCTTTACTTCCCATCAAATGTTCAGCATCGCAGCCACAGGACTGTCATTTGAAGAGACGGGGAAGAACCTGGGTCATGTTGGCATCTGATTTGATTTTATTCCTTTGCCAAATAAATTTTGCATATGTTTTTCTCTTAGATAATTGCTCATAATCTTATTTTGTAGCTTCATACAAGCTTTCATGGTTTGTGAACTTCACATTTCAGTCAAGTTCACAAACTATGCTCTGTGATTAAAACAATGAGCAAAGGTAAAATTCAAACAAGTGTTTGTAACTCATCTTAGAATGTTCACATTCTTGTAACAGCAAGAGTTATGTAACATCATGTTGTCTCTAGGTCCTGAAAGCCAAATGAGAAAATTCATGCCCTTCTCTGAAGACAGAAGAAAAAAGAGTCCCCTGGAAGGGACGTAAGGTATGGCCACTCTACTGGCCACAGAGCCTAGGACAAGTGGCGTAACCTTCCTGACCTATATTCCTGCTTTAATGGACTTAGAATGCGCCTGACATCTAAAATGCTTCTTGCTGCCTTCTTCTCTCATCCTATGCTTAGGCAGGGGGCATAGTAAGCAATGTTAGAAAACACCAGCGACTATATATCTCTCATTTGTTTCTAGATTTCTGGATGGACAATGAACTTTGTACATTCCTAGCAGGACTACTTTCACAATCAAATATATTTTATCAAATATATTTTATAAAAGCCTTCTTCTTTATGCAGTGCTTGCACTGGCCAACACCGTGGCTAGGCTGAACCCTCTCATGACTGTACCAGTCACCCTGGCCAACTTTGGTAGTTCTAGGAAAAGCTCATGCAGAAGATTGCCAGTCTTTGATTTTCAAGGGACACAGAATTTCAAGAAATGCTGTTTGGGAACACTCCTTTACAGGGGGACAGATGTGTTGCTATGCCATCTGATGTGACAGGATCTAAAATGCCCTTTAAAAAAACCCATGCAAAGAATCAACAAAAGCACAAATAGATAGATAGACAGATAGATAGATAGATAGATAGATAGATAGATAAACAGACAAACTAATTAATTAATTAATTATTAATAGTCATTGTCATTGACTGGTGAAACTATTGGGCTTATATTAAGTTTATAATGATTTATTTAAATTCATTGAAACAAAGGGGCTCCCAAAAGACTCCTTTTAATATAAAAATATGAACCATTTTATTTTTGATTTATCTTGTTAAAATTGACTCTGGGAGATATATTGCCATTTGAACCTATTATATCTCTGCTTCAAGTGAATTGACTATTGTTTGGGTTTTAGAGCAAGGTCAAATTGATTTATGAAAGCTATTTTGAGATGTTGTTTTTAAGTCTTTTGAAACATCAAAAATAGCAGAATTATCACAGATACAATTAGTTACCATTAAAATTAAAAATCAACATTCAGCTTCAGAATACAAATTTTCTTCATTTCTGCAATCACTAAAATATCTCACAGGACCTCTTCCTGGAGTTATTCTCTAAATGAAGCCAAGGGACCAAGGGTGCCCCATGCTGCATTGGGCGGTGCTGTGACACTCAGCCTGCCTAGGACTTGCTCTGGGCTGGTCCGCCTCAGTAAGAGAAAGACTTGCCTCTGGCTCCCAGGGCTTTAATATCTGCAAATGAGCCAAAAGTAAGGCACGTTCATCTTTGTGACATTTCCTAAAACCTAAGTGCTGTCACACTTGATGTAAAGAGCTACCCGGCCTTTTTCTCCTCCGCACTCACTCACAAACTTCTTAACATAAACTCACACACATTTGAAATTAACAGCATTAAGCCACACTGGAAAACACCCAAGCATCTTTTTGCAAGAACTGAGACCAGGGGTTGGGAATGCTCAGGTATGAATCCCAGACGGGGTTTGCTGCTAATTCATCTACAACCTGGGGCCAATTATGCCACCCGCTTCTTTGAGACGAAGTTTCTGTTCATGTTAAATGAGAACATAGACTCGCTGATTGTAGAATCCTTCATATTAAACTGTTTATGATTGTGAGTTCCTAATGCTTGAGAAAGCTTGAAATAGCTAATCAAAATTTAATTTAAATATATAAATGCAAAAATATTCAATTCTAGTAAACGAACAAATCCTGCCCTCTTTTACTCTTTTTCTTTTAGAGCTCTTGAACATAAAGCTTACTCTATGATTCACACAATAAGCTAAAATATCTTCAAAAAGACAATCAGGCTGCAAACATCTAGATGACATAATGTATGCTAAATGTACTAATTGAATTATGTTTTTATTAAATAAGCAGAAATTCACTCTATCCTGCACATTAGCATATAATATATAGGAAGAAAGCATTTTTACAGCCAAGATCAAGCATAATTAATTTATATCCCATATAATTGGCACATTTTCATAACATTTAATTGTATGTTACATGGTAACAATTGCTACTGAATATGTATTATCTTGCTCCTGCTGAAATACATAAATAACAGATATGTAACTTGATCCAATGACATATTTTGAATATTAACTTGCTTGTGCTTTAATCTCTGTGAGTGAAAAATTTCTTTTATACAGTAGTGCAATTTTTGAAGTGAAGCAGGGAACAAGAAAAGTTCACTGCTGCCAGACTAAACCAAGAAGGACCTTCTACAGGCTGCCTCCCCTTTAGGAGGGATGCTAGCTAGACCTCAGAACTCTGCCTGGGACAGCTGTGCTCAGAGTTTCTACTACTTCTGCAGTCACCACATTGTACTTGCCATTCTGTGACTCATCTGTCTGATTCCTGGGAAATAGACTTGATATAAATGTTTTAGTATGGGAGATTTTATGGGGAATACACTTGGGAACGATACCTATAAGTGTTGGAACAATTAGAACTGGGAACAGGTAAAAATTAACTTAAAATGAGTCAAAGATATAAATGTCAGAGTTAAAACTGTAAAATCTTTAAAAAAAATAGAAGTAAATCTTCACAACCTTGAGTTAGGGAATGATTTCTTAGATTTGACACCAAACGCACAAGCAACAGCAACAACAAAATAGATTTGATTTTATCAAAATTAAAAATGTTTGTACTTCAAAGAACACAATGAAGAAAATGAAAAGACAACCTATAGAATGGGAGAAATGGTTTGTAACTCATATATCTGATAAATGACTTGTATGCAGAAAACATAAAGAACTCTCACAACTCAACAATAAAAATAACACAGAAAATGGGAAATATATTTGAATGAACATTTATCCATAGAAGATATACAAATGGCCAGTAAGCATATGAAAGATGCTCAGTGTCATTAGTTATTAGGGAAATAAAAACCAAAATCACAATGGGGTACCACTTCGTGGCCGCTAGGATACCTAGAATCAAAAAGATATAATATTTTGCTCAAGATTGTTTTGGCTATTCAGGATCTTTTGTTGTTCCATAGACACTACCTGACTTCAAATTATATTACAAAGCTACTGTAACCAAAATAGCATGGTACTGGCATGAAAACAGACACTTGGATCAATGGAACAGAATGGAAAACCTGGGAATCAACCCATATACATACAGCCAACTGATATTTGACAAAGGCAGCAAGAACATACATTGGGGAAAAGACTGCCTCTTCAATGAATGGTGCTGGGAAACTTGGATATTCATATGTGGAACAATGAAACGGGACCAGTATCTCTCACCACATACCAAAATCAACTCAAAATTAATTAAAGACTTGAATGTAAGAGCTGAAACCATAAAATGCCTGAAGGAAAACATAGGGGAAACATTCCAGGAAGTAGGACTGGGTAAAGACCTTATGAAAAAGACCCCAAAAGCACAAGCAACAGAAGAAAAAATAAACAATTGGGATTATATAAAACTAAAATGCTTCTGCACAGCAAAGAAAAGAATTGAAAGAGCAAAAAGACAACCTACAGAATGGGAGAAAATATCTGAAAACTGTACATCTGACAAAAGATTAATGTCCAGAATATATAAAGAACCCAAACAACTTACAGTAAAAATCCCCAAATAATCCAATTAAAAAATGGACAGAGGAAATAAATAGGCATTTCTCAAAGGAAGATAAACAAATGGCTGGTAGACACAGGCAAAAATGCTCAACATCACTCAGCATTTGGGAAATGCAAATCAAAACCACACTGAGATACCATCTCACCCCAGTTAGACTGGCCATTACTAAAAAGACCGAGAATAACAAATGCTGACTAGGGTTTGGTGAAGGGGGAACTATAAATTAGTACCGCCATTATGGAAATCAGTATGAAGTTTCCTCAAACAACTACAGATAGAACTACCTTATGACCCAGCAATCCCACTACTGGATATATATCCAAAGGAATGGAAACCGTCATGGCAAAGGGATACCTGCACCCCGTGTTTATCACAGCTCTATTTACAGTAGCCCAAATATGGAACCAACGTAAGAGTCCATCAACAGATGACTGCATAAAGAAAATGTGGTACATCTACACAATGGAATACTACTCAGCCATAAAAAAGAATGAAATTCTGCCATTAGCAGCAACATGGATGAATCTGGAGAAAATTATATTAAGTCAGGCAAAGAAACAGAAATACCACATGTTCTCACATACAACTGGGTGGAAGGAAGGAAGGAAGGGAGGAGAGAGAGAGAGAGACAGAGAGAGAAGGAAAGAGACAAAGAAAGGAAGAAGGAAAATAAAGAAAGAGACACAACAACACATTGAACTTTCAGAAGGAGAGGATGCTGGGAAAATTAAGGTTTTTATAATCTTATTCAGACTTGAGAGGCTTCTGACCAAAGAATGACCCTTCATAGGCATGCAGACA
Organism: Cynocephalus volans; assembly: GCF_027409185.1. Taxonomy (NCBI): domain Eukaryota; kingdom Metazoa; phylum Chordata; class Mammalia; order Dermoptera; family Cynocephalidae; genus Cynocephalus; species Cynocephalus volans. The sequence goes on from NC_084461.1 coordinate 231,280,254, forward strand.
TACAGGATAGGTGCTTAGTAACCATTAGATAAGAAGGAAGGTAAGTCCTGGTGCTTCTTGGACCTTGGGAAACTGGCCAGTTCCCAGGCTCAGAGAACCTCCCGAAGACTTAAAAGTAAAGATCAGAACATTAATAGAATAAGCTGAATGTTTGCACAGTCATGTTACCAGTGTGCATCTGGGTAACATAAGCACGATTTCCCCAAACTGCTCTCTGAAGTATCACCTGTGGAACGGACACCCTGCCCAGGACAATTACACCTGGGACTTCCGATTGCCGTTCATGGGACTTCCCAGCACTGCTTGGATCTGGATGTAGGTGTTTCCCCAATTTGGTGACATATTTACCATTTAAATTATTTTCTTAATATCTCTGCATAATCTTGCTTTCTTTGCTTACTTGCTTATCACTGTGCCTCAATAAATATCATAAACTAGCTTATTAATGTCACGATTGTTTTTACCAATGAATCCTTTGAATCTAAAGTAAAACTTTTGGCAAAAAAGAGAACAAACTTAAGGATACTAGAAATGCAGGGAAGGGAGGGGGGTTTGAGGAGTGAAGGGTTGTGTAAAGGGCATAAAGAACAATCATGATTTGTAATAATGAATATGCTAATAATAAAAAATTAAAATTAAAAGACAGATAATAGCAAGTATTGGCAAAGATATGGAAAAATTGGAACCTGCATACATTGCTGGTGAGAATGAAAAATGGTGCAGCTTATTTGAAAAACAGTTTGACAATTCTTCAAAATGTTGAACATAAAGCTACCTTAAAACCCAGCAGTTCCACTTCTGGGCACATGCAGAAGGAAAGTAAAAACACATGTCCACACAAAAACTTGTGCCCTAATATTCAAAGCAGCATCACTTATAATAGCCAAAAAGAGGATACAACCCAAATTCTAGAACTGTTAAACAAATTAAGTAAAATTGCAGGACATAAAATTAACTTAGGAAAGTCAATAGTATTTCTGTAAACTGACAATGAATTGTTTAAAAAACAGATTAAGAAAAAAATCCTATTTACAACAGTATAAAAAAAAATACTTAGGAGAAAATTTAACTAAGGAAGTAAAAGATCTGTGTACTGAAAACTATAAAACATTGACAAAAGAGTAAAAGATGACACAAATAAATGGCAAGATATCCCGTGTTCATGGATTGACAAAACTAATATTATTTAGATGTCCGTATACCTAAATTAATCTACAGATTCAATGCAATCCCTTTCAAAATTCCAATGTCATTCTTCACAAAAATAGAAAATACTATCCTAAAATTCATATGAAACCACAAAAGACCCAGAATAATAGCCAATTCAATCTTGACAAAAATAAACAAAGCTGGAGACACCACAACACCAAATTTCACAATATACTACAAAATTATAGTAATCAAAACAACATGGTATTGTCCTAAAAACAGACACACCAACTATTGGAATAGAACAGAGAGCCTAGAAAAAAAATCCACACATCTACAGTCAATTGATTTTCAACAAAAGTGCCAAAAACACACAATGGGAAAGAGCACTCTCTTCAATAAATGATCTTGGGAACTGGATATCCACATACAGAAGAATAATAATGGACCCTTATGTCATCCCTTATACAAGAAGCAACTAAAAATGGATTAAAGACTCAAACATAAGACCTGAAACTATAAAATTTCTAGAAGAAAACATGGAGGGAAAAGTCCATGACACTGGTCTAGAAAGACATTTTTTGTATATGACCCCAAAACACAGGTGACTAAAAAATAGACAAAAATAGACAGATAGGATTGCATCAAACTAAAAAGGTCTGCACAACAAAGGAGTCAATTAAATAGAGTGAAGAGACAGCCCACAGACTGGAAGAAAATATTTGCAAATCATAGATCTGATAAGGAGCTAATATCCAAAATATGCAAGGAATGCAAATTACTCAATAACAAGGAAAAAGAAATAACTATTAAGAAATGTGCAAAGGACTTGAATAGACATTTCTCAAAAGAAGACATACAAATGTAAAACAGTTATATGAAAAAATGCTCAACATCTCTAATCATCAGAGAAATACAAATTAAAACCACAATGAGATATCACCTCATACCTGTTAGACTGACTATTATCAAAAAGATGAGAGAGAAAAGATGAAAAGATGAAAGCGTTGGAACAAGAATGTGGAGAAAAAGGAACACTTATCCACTGTGGATGGTATTGTAAGTTAGTACAGCCACTTTGGAAAACAGTATGGAGGTTTCTCAAAACACTAAAAATAGAATTGCCATAAGATCCAGCAATTCCATTATTGGGTATATACCCAAAGGAATTGAAATAAATATGCCAAAAAGATGTCTGCACTTCCATGTTCATGGCAGCATGACTCACAACAGCCAATATATGGGAATAACCTAATGTCTATCAATTTATGGACCAAAAAAATGTTGCACATATATAGAATAGAATACTATTCAGCCATAAAAGAAAAGAAAATTCTGCCATTTGTGAAACAAGGATGAACTTAGAAAGCATTATGTTGAGTGAAATAAGCCAGGCACAGAAAGATAAACACCGTATGACCTCACTTATATGTGAAATCCAAAAAAGTGGAAAAGTAGAATTAGAGAGTAGAACGGTGGCTGCAAGAGGATGGAGTGGGGATGTGGGGGTGGTTAGGGAAATGGGGGAATTGGTCTATAGTTACACAATTACAATTAGATGGGAGGAATAAGTTCTGGTGTTCTATTGCATAGCAGGGTGACCGTAGTTGACAGTAATGTATATTTCGAAATAACTAAAAGAGTATTTTAAATGTTCACACTACAAAGAAATGATAAATATTTTAGGTGATAAATATTCCTAATTACCCTGATTTGGTAATTCCATGATGTATATATGTATGGGAACATCACATTGCACCCCATAAATGTATACAATTACTTGTCGATTAAAAATAAAACTTAAAAAAAAAACCCAGATGCCCACACAAAAACTTGTACGAATGTTCAAAGCAGCATTATTTATAATAGCCAAAAAAAGGAAAACAATCCAAATACTCATCAATTGATGAAAAGGTAAACTATATCCATACAGTGAATATTATTGGCAATAAAAAGACTGAAATGGTGATACATGCTACAACGTGGACGAACCTTATAAACACTGTGCTGAGTAAAACAAGCCAGTCACGAAAGGCTATGTAATATATAGTGCCATATACATGAAATTTCCAGTACAGGCAAATCCACAGGAACAAAAAGTACACTAGTGGTTGCTAGGGGCAGGGGTCGGGATGAGTAGGGGGCAACTACTAATGGGTGTGGTTTTTGGTGGGAGGGAGATGAAAATGTTGTGGAATTAGGTAGTGGTGATATTTGTGAATCTCTGTGAATATAGTGAAAACCATCAAATTTTACACTTTAAAGGATGTATTTTATGGTGAGTTAATTATATGTCAATTTTTTAAAAAAAGGACTGGACCTAGGGATCCCAGTCACTGTAATGTAGTTGCAAGGTAGACCTCAGCCAAACCCTGGGCTTGCTCTGAAGATGGAAATGTTCTGAGATGAGGCCAGGGCCTGGGCCCATGTCCACCCGCTGCAGGATGCTGTCTGGGCCCTTTGGCAGCTGTCCTCAGCTACAGGGAATTCCTGGAAAAAGACTCGGCTGTGAGCTGTCAGCTGTCAGCAGCCAACCCTCCCGGTGGCTGGGAGAATGAGTGAGTCACAAGTGGGGATCAGGGACAGTGCACTGCACTGACCACAAGTCTCCGGTCTCCCTCACTACTCTCTGATCTCTGTGAGCCCAACCACCAAGTTGGGATGTTCCCCATCAAATTCCATCATCTGGATAAAGGTGGAAAATGAGAGAATGCTGCTGCTTTGGTTTGTTTCCACTTCAGAATCCCATATCCTGGTCCCCAAAGCCTACCCCTGTTTGTTCTGAGTCTTTCTCTAAACCATGAGAACCTCTGCATTACTCTCAAAGCAGCCAGACTCTAAGAGGACCACTTTTTCATTTCACCATTTTCACACAGCCACACCTACCAGTCCTGCGGGTGCTGGAGAAACGCCACCTGCACAGCTGGGGTAACCCTGAGTAAGCTTTCACCGTCCTTGGCTCTCAGAGGAGCAGAAGTTTACTATGTAAATACAAGTTCTGGAAGAGTGAGCATAAAAACAAACATCCAGAGGATCCCTGTGGCAGAGGGAGGAAAAGTAAAAGGGGGCTTACCGATGATGAGGCTAGCACTGTTCCCCAGTTCTACGAGGCATTTTAATTCCCAACTAGCCTGTTAGCCCCATTGCATAGTTATGAACACTGAGTCTCTGGGAGATTTACTGGCTTATTCAACCTCATGATGCTATTATGAAGCCTACAGGCTTAGAAAAAGAGGAAGAGGTCTTATTAGCCACTGAGGCTAGGCTTGGACTTGCAGAGAAACAGGTTCCCCGAAAGGACTGTGTCCTAGTTCCAGTTGTCTGGGTTCCCTGGGGCCCAGGATATTGACCAAGCCATCCAAACCCCAGGTCAGGTTAGTCAGGGGACAGCTGAAACTAACCTGCATAAACCCAGGCATGCTGGACAGATCTTCTGCAAAAGGCTTGCCTACTCACCATGCCCCATACTGGATTCCACATTAGGCCTTTGCTCACCTAACCGGAGCATGTGCCTCCCATTTCTAGAGCTGATTCGCTTGGAGTCTACCTCAGCCTACCACAGGTCACCTGCAGACATTTCATCTGCAATCAGCCCACAAAGCTATTGTGTAGGGCAAGTTTTGATTCCACACATTCTCTAAGGAGTCAAGATGGGTACAGGCCAGAGTACTGTAGTACCAGGATGCATTTATAATTTTGTGGCAATTTTAGGATGTGTACCCACTGGCTCATGCCTTCACCTCTAATGTGCTGCTGTTCAGAGGGCTGTTGACAGCCGGGGCTGTCCACCCATAGGTTCAAGCTTTCCCTGCTCCTAAAACCAGAAAGTCCCCACCTTGGATGAGCTTTTGGCACCTGCCCTGCTCAGCTTCCAGGAATTTCCCTATGCCCTGGGTCTGTTTGGGTTCAGAGTTTTGGACTGCGATGCTGAAGCATGGTCCCTCATTATTCCTGGGGAAGATACTCCTGCTGGACCCTCCTCTGGACACATCCTGGTAACTTTCCATTATAAGTCTGGACTGTACTCGTCTCTGTGATACAGATTTGTTTCTTCCAGTTGTCACTTTTCAGGGAAAACCAAACCCTCTATGTCTTGGTCCTGTAGGTCTCCATTGACTCACGTGTCTGGACACAACTATGGTTGTGGAATTCAGGTCTGTCTTTCTCATGTCTATCTGGCTAGGGGGAGAAATCAGAATTCAATCTTTTAATCAAGTTTCAGAAGTGCAATTGTTTACATTAAAAACGAAGAGAAGGATCTAGTATACCTTGAGTGTCAGCCTTTTTATGTATTTTGTCCTATTTTAGCCTCACAACAATGACGAGTTGTTGCGATTGAAAATCTCAGAGTCTCAGGTTTTCACTCTGTGCACTCTGTAGGGCCAGCTTTCTAGACAAGCCTACGTATAAGCACCACCTGTTATGCTTACTAAATTTACAGACTTCCAGGATTTCTCCTCAACATTGATTCACCAAGTCTTGGGGGTGGGGGGTCCAGCCATCCATGATTTTTCCCCCCGAGTTAAATGTGAGCAACACTTCACTCAACCAGTTCATGCTGCTCTCCCTTGCCTTCCTGGTGGCAGGGCTTCACTACTTAGGAATTGGCTGTAAATTTTGAAAGCAGAGGCGAGATGATGTTGGAAGCAGTGTGAAGGATGAATTGAAAACATAAGAAATCAGCAGTAGAGACCTCTTCAGAGAATCTTTCTGGCATGCAGTTGAGAGGGAATGAGGTCTTACACTTAAAGAAGGACAGTAGGACTGGAAAAGGTAGGGGGAGGTGATACTGCAGGACAGATGGAGGACCTGAGAGGACAGACAGGGCACCTAGTCTGTGTGGCTCTGAGTCAGGCTCTGTTCCCCTCACAGCTCTCGGGTGCCCTTTGACAGGTGAGTCCTGGGCTCATCAAATCTGTGATGGTGCTTGAAATAAAACAAGGTCATGAGATGGATGAAAAAGGAGTGGAAAATGAATGCCTTGCTTGAATCAGACAGTAGAATTAGGAGTATTTTAAAAATTTTCTCAGTCTTTGAAAATATTAATAAATTGCTTCTGTTTTTCCTTAATATGCACCCAAAACCAGTTTTTGATTTTGTAGCTGCAAAGAACTGGAACAAAAAGCAACAACACAAAAGCTGAATCAAAGCAAGGGAAAATTTCTCTTATTTTATAACCGTGTATATTGTCTAATGAGAAACCACAGAGAAAGAAAGAAAGGTCACCTTTTATTTAGTAGAAGGAAACGTATGCTGATAGTTGATGTCCTGAACTACTTAACAAAATGAAGTCAAATCTGGAGCCATCACCACTCAGAAATAGCTAGTTTCTCACAGTATGCAAATTGCAGGTAATAGATAGCAGAGAATACCTAACTGATGGTATATCTTCCATACTGAATGTTATGATGTAATTCAGATGTCTTAAAGAGCTTTGATTTAAATGAACAAGCAATTTCAACTCATTAAGGAAAAATTTGAGGGTTGCACTTAAACTAAACATGAGCTTATCTGTGTGTCTCATAGAGAAGCTCTGAGGACAATAATTCCAGGGCTCAGACTCTGTTGGAAGCAGATAATATAAATATAAGAGCTATCTAAGTTATAAAATATGCAGGGAGAAAATCACAGGGCCTTTCTGCCCTGAATTATGGGCCAGAAGTCCCACTCCAAATAGGAAGAGAAGAGAAAGTAAGAAAATAGTTAATTAAGAATCTAATATATGCCTGACACCGTGATGTATTTATTTCATCTAATCCTCACAGCAGTGAGGGAGGTAGGGGTTCACTGACGGGGCAGCTAAGCCTTGGGGTTATCATTTGCCATATTAGAAAGCAATAACTGATAAAGCAAGATTGTGAGTCATTCGTCTGATGTTAAGTGCCATCAACTCTTCAAAGAAGAACCATTCTGTTTTCTCCTGCTGTTCAAAACTCTCCTGAGTTTCAGTTCCTTGCCGTATCACTTATCTTACTCCTCTCAAAAGCCATCCTCTAACTATACCGATGCCCAGCGTGTGTTCCTGAAATTGCCCCCCCTTTGTTCACTGTGTTTCCCTTTCAAGGTTCAGTCCTGTCCCTGCTCTCTAAAAAGTCCATCCTGGGCACTGCTGCTTATGCCAGGTCCCCCTGCTCTTCGTCTGCGGTGCTTTCACTAATTCCCTAATTTGCTGGTTACAGTACTTGAACCCAGCCTGGGGGATTCTCTTTCAATGCTGCTTTCCCTTTTCTAAATCTTGTCATCACACTGGATGGTAACCATGTAACGCTCACAACAAGGCCTTTAAAGTCTTCTTCCTGTGGAGTTCAGCATAGAACGCAGAACAAAATATATTGCATTAGCACACAACAATTGTTACAATAATTGCTCGAGGACTTATATAATGATTCCACCTCTGTTGTCACATCTATTTCAGTAGATCAGCTGATTAAATACTCACAAGAACCTTGGATAAATATTATTACAGTTGAATGTAATTGTTATATTATGCTGTAATAGATACTATTTCCTTGGTCACATTTACGGGAACAAAGGTTCAGAGTGGGTATAATCATTAGCACAATGTACACTGATGAGAAATTATACCTGGCACTGGTGCCTCTCTTAGGGTCAGTGTTCAATATATATTTGAAGAACGAGTAACTGAGTAAGCTAAAATTCCAATCAGGCCTTCTAACTCTAGGCTCTCGACCACACCGTTCGGGATGATTTATTTGATGGAGCAGGCATGTTGATGTTTTCCTCAGAAGTCTTATTCCTGTGTGGTTTTCATAGCTTTGGCTTTGCAATGTATCATCATAAGTTCCAGTGAATATCAGATTCATCTGCTGACTCAGAGAGAGAAAACAATCAGTAGCCTAGTTTTAATAGAACTAAATTGTCCACAAATGATGATAAAAAGTTAATGGTGGTTTCAAACAAAGCTAAGCTTGAAAACTTGGCCATCTGCATGATCCCAATTACAAAATATTTTTTAATGATGCTTTTTAAAACTTGCATAAAGTCATTATCATGATTAGTTAGAATTTTTTAAAAATCATTGAAATGTATCTATTTTTTTTTCAATGTAAATGGCATATTTAGAGCAAGCCAATAGCAGTTTCTGTCCAAAGCAGAAACTGAAGTTCAAATAAATTTGTAAGAACCATCAAATGTGTTTAACGTTTAGAGCACTAAGCAGGTCTGAGAGAAACGTGATTTTCTAAGCGGTGGGTGGGTTGGGGCAAGGCAGGATGTGAGGTGGGTGGGGGGAGATTGGAAGATGCTGTACTCCTATAGTTCCCACTTTGTCAGAATCAGAAACTTGATGGCAACCCTCAGATTTGTCCAGTTCAGGAACTTTTATGTAACAATAGCTGGAGAATTTTCATTTGGAGATATATGCAGGAAAAAAAAAAAAAAAAGAAAGACTCCCTATAAAATAAAACATATACATATAGACATACTTAAAATGTAAAAAAGAGACTTAAATCAACTATGTTTCAGGTTCTGGTCTCAGAGTGCAGACCTTTCTTTAGAAGGAACTAGTAAAGAAACATGACGCGTGTGCCTAAAGAACGTAACCTGGGCCATCCCAACCCACCTGGCTTCCCTTCCACCGGTCTCCTGTCCCACATGGTCTGATCCCTCCTGGGAAACGAGCTGTTCTCTTCCATGACCTTCCGACTTATCATAAATGGTCCTTACTCCTTGCTTGTTAACCCAGCTCTGTCTTCCTAACCTGAGCAAACTGGGTCTGCGGTGATGCTGCAAGCGTCAGCCACATTCTGCTTCCAGGGGATCACCCTGTGGGGGCTGCTGGGCAGAAGGAGCAAGGGCGAGGTTCTCAAGACCATGCGGTGTGGAAGAGTCTGTTCCTGCTAGAAGTCCCCAGTGAAGCTGACCTCTGACGGGTGGTGCCCTGGACTGCTGCTGTACCAGTCTGACGTCCCTCCTCACCAGGAGAGGCTCTTTCTATCCGCTTAGGCCATTTCCGTTCAGTGCAGTGGGACATCCATCTTCATTCTTCCAGGGGACAACTTAAGTTTCCATGTTTACTTGAATAGAACTTGGGCCAATTTGAACCCAATAGGCCAGGAGTAGAGGTCATAGAAGAAAAAAACAAGTCTATAGAAAACATCAAAAGAACCAATAAGAAAAGCACCAGAAAACAGGCTGCAGGACACTGAGAAAGGTAAAACATATGAAATGGCTACTGACATTTTTCAGGTTTAACATATAGAAAAAAATCTAGCTCAACAGGGTTTTAGTCCTAGCTGAAAACCCTAATCTTAGTGGGGTTTTAGTCCTAGCTCAGGCATCATTTGGCTTTCAGAACATTATATAATATTGTTAAGCTTCAGTTTTATCAGCTATAAACAGTAATGTTGCTATTGAAATTTTTAGCCCGGGGCAGATCCAGTAAGTGGAGAAGAGATAGACAGATCCAGGAGGCAGAACATCCCAAAGACCTCCACGATCCCGTAGGGGCTGTTGTTACTTGGAAAGGCATTCGAAGAACTGCTGAATCGAAAGAGAAGAGACAAGAGCACATGGCAAGGCCAGAAGCTGGGCGATCTTTTCATCAGTACAGAAAAGGGGAGAACATTTAGTATTTAAAACCAAAATTTACACAACTCCTTCTTCGCCATAGCAAAGTGAGTATTTGTTCAGAAAAGCACTTTGTTACTGTCTAACAGAGGAGTTTTCATTTATTAAAATACCGAGTTTGCCATCCAAAATGGAACATTCTCAAGGCTAGTCTGCAAGCATAAGAGCTGCAACGAAGATATTTTATTTATCTCCATGTTATAAGAAGATGAGTGAGACTTATAACAAAAATGGAATGGAGTTCAGAAGCTCATGACATCAGCAGAGGGAGGAAGAGGGTTCTAGTCACACGGGGGCAGGTGGAGTGCTCGAGAGAGAGATCAGGAAGAGAGAAAATTGATTGGAGGTTAGGGAGTGGACACCCAAACATTTTTTAAGTTCAAATTTTTCATTATAAGTTTGTGGTGGTTGTTATAGGAAGCTGTTAAATAAGCACCAGCACCATTTCTCCGTACTTTTGCTATTCCTTTGGCGAACGGTGGAAAAAAATCAATTAAAAGGGGTCAAGCTGCACATCTGGGGCATTGAGTAAAGAACAGTCATTGGAGATGAGAAGCAGGGTGATGCTGAGTTGCCTGGAATAGGAAATAAAAGCAAGCACCTGGGCATTTTACAGAAACTCTGGAGAAGGCACAAAGAACTTCCTTCAGGATGCCACAGCAATTTTTAAAATAATTATTTCCAACAACAGTATGGTCTAAGCCATGATCTCATTGGCATGGATTTTGCAAGATACTTTATTATGCCAGGAGGATAGTGATAACCACAATGCACAACTTGAGAGCAACGAGAATAAAAGGTATTTTTCTAGAAGCAGGTCAATGTGGTGGGTTTGGACGTTAGCACTTATTAGCTTTAGGACCTCCAGCAGTTTATGTACCTTTTCTCTGCTGAACTTTCATTTTCGGTGAAATGGATATAGCCGTGGACTGCACACCGCAGAGCTGTGAAAATTAAAGAAGGCCACTCCTGTAAAGTGCTCAGCAGACCTCCAATTAGGACAGCGCTTAAAAGCGTTCACTATGACAGGCTCGTAAAACAATGAAGTGAGATGATCAATATAAATGTAAGTTATAAGGAGATATAGTCGTCATTGTTTTTTATTGTGAAATGGAAACTTACAAAAGTAAAATTAAATTCATAACTTTTGTGTCCTAAAACTCAGAAAATAATTCTTCCTGAGGACTTACAGATCGAAGTGTTTCCTTTGTGTCAGAAGTAATCTTAGGCCCGTCGACATCACATTATGGGAGGACTAGAGAGCACTAAAATATTTAGCACAAGGATCAAAAAATTTCCCATATCATGAACCTGGTTCCCTGGCCGTCCCCATCAGGGGTCTTCTTAGGACAGAAGCCCCTTATGACCCCTGGGATTTAGAATGTACGTTACCATTTACTAGTAATGATAGTGATCGATATTAATTATAGAATTAATACTGGAGAAATCTCTAAACACTTTCCCAGTTCTACTCTTTAATATAAATTAATGATCATTTTATTTATTATTCTGTATTTTAGGGTCATTAGAATCCAGAGTAGTCTATGAATCAGTATGTTTAATAAAGTTAGCCCAATAGTTTATACCAATAGTGGTCAATGAAAAGACCTGTTTGTAAAGCTACATATTGACATAATTGAAAAACACTTGGTTATGAGTCACAGTGCTTGGAAAGAAATGTTTTCATTTAGTGCAATTCAATTATACTACAAATTACTCCAAAGGAGATCCTGATGAACTTGTACACACAATGGTGAACTATGGTTTCAAATCACGGCTCCTACACAAAATACCAGTGACTTCTAAATAGCAGCCCTGCCACCCCATGTGGCAGGCCAGGTTCCCTTTCACATCTCTCTATTAAGCTCTGTTCTTTCATCATAACTTGTACATATACACATTCTAAGTCATGTTTCACAGACAGCTTTAGGCCTCCATGTCCAAAACTACTTTAAAAACTAAAACTTGGGTTTGGAGAAGATTACCCCAATATAGAATTTCTAAATTGAGTTTGTTAAGGGTCTCTATGGCTCCCTGAACAAAAGTTTGCAATGTGATCAGGTCTAGGAGGCTAGAAAATGGATGTAAATAAGATTATGCCACAAAAGAATGTATTTAGTTAACAAATACTTTCAAAGAATTTACCAGAAAATACAAATAAAGGTGTACAAGTTTAAATAAATGTCTTTGCCCTTTATTTATGCTATGGAGGAAAGGTCTCATATACTGAGGGTTATGAAAGGGATATAGATAATATACTTTGTGTTTTTACTTATTAACCTCTGTAACCAGAATAGCACATCAAAAAGCTCACACAGTGCAGACCTAGGAGTTTATGCTGCAGTCTGCCCTTAGTGATGTGAGCACAGGTCTCAGTGACTGATGCTGATAAATTTCTTGAATTATTGAAGGACTGAAAATGTCATTCTGATGCCATTACATTCAAGGACAATATGTGAAGATGTAAAATCTTGGTTTATATTTGATATTTCTAACAGTTTTATAGATATTTCTTTACTTCTTTCTAGTTTTGACATCGCAGAGGAGACATTCTAATCTAGTCTGTTTTCTCTTCTTTGAAATGGAACTGTTTTTGTTTGTGGCAGCATTAAACTCTTTATTTTTACCTTGAGATTTAAAAACTTATCAGGGAATGTCTACATGTTAGTTTCTACTGAGTAATTTTACCCAAAGGTAAGCCTTCTTGCCCTGAAGGATCTTGATAGTTCTGAAAGATTTTCTTCCATTACATAACTATCTATGATACTAACCCATTTACCTCGTCCTGGGCCAGCTTTTGTAGTATTTCCATATCCTGGGTTTTGTGTCATTCATAACTCTTATGCTAATTTTTGTCTTCTGGGAGGTTGCTTCTGCATCCTGCGTATGTTTTTCTAAATTCATCTTTTGGTTCTCTGATTTGATTTTTAGCAGTGTTCATTCTGCTTTTTTCCATATACAATAAAAATCTTATTTTTATTTTATTCACATTTTACTGCAATTATGCCTGTTTATTATTTTCTTGTTAATTGTTCTTTTATCAATGTTAACTTTACAAAACAGGAAGCAACTAAAATAAACTCTAAAAACTCACAACTCTGTTTATCTCAAAATGTATACTAATAGGGCTTGAAGCTTGCATCACAGTTTGTCACTCACATGTACATCAGACCTTGCGAGTGATCCTGCAGTGGCGGCACACTGGGAGCCTCCAGGACTGTTAGACATCTTTTATTTGAAATACAAATCTTATTTTATTTTATTTTTTTATCATAACATATTGGACATATCTGTGGGATACAGCATTGAATATCAATACCTGTATGCAACATATGATGCCCAAATCAGGATAATTAGTTTATTCGACATTGCATAATATAATCATATTTTGTGGCCCTTTACTAATTTCTCACTAACCTCCCCCCGCTTCCCCTTCCCCACCTCTGGTGGCCTCCGTTCTGTTCTCGCCTTTTGAAAGTTCAACGAATTATTGTGATAGTTGTATCTTTCTTTCTTGTTTTATGTATTTGTTTATGTATTTTCTTTGCTCCCACTTATGAGTGAGGACATGTGGCATCTCTCGTCTGTGTCTGGCTTATTTCATTTAACATAATTTTCTCTAAGTCCATCCAAGTTTCTGTAAATGGCAGAATTTCGTTCTTTTTTATGGCAAAGTAGTATTCCATGGTGTGTGTGTGTATGTGTGTGTGTGTTTGCGTGTGTGTGTGTGTGTGTGTGTGTGTGTGTGTGTGTGTGTGTGTGTGTGTGTGTATCTCACATTTTCCTTATCCAGTCATCTGTCGATGGACATTTAAGTTGGTTCCATATCTTGGCTATTGTAAATAGAGCTGCAATAAGCATGGAGGTACAAGTATCTCTTCGACATGAAACTTTCCATTCCTTTGGGTATATACCCAGCAGTGGAATTGCTGGATTGTATGGTAGTTTTATCTGTAGTTGTTGAAGGAATCTCTACACTGTTTTCCGTAATGCCCGCACTAATTTACAGTCCCAGCAACAGTGTAGGAGGATTCCCCTTTCTGCACATTCTCACCAGCATTTGTTATTCTCTGTCTTTTTGACAATAGCTAGTCTAAGTGGCATAAGATGGCATCTTAATGTGGTTTTGATTCACATTTCCCTGATGCTGAGCATTTTTTCATGTGTCCGTTGGCCATTTGTATGTCTTCCCTTGAGAAATGCCTGTTTAACTCCTTTGCCCATTTTTTAATCAGCTTAGTTGGTTTTTTTTACTGTTAAATTGTTTGAATTCCTCAGATATTCTTGATATTAATCCCTTGTTGGATGCACAGTTTGCAAATATTTTCTCCCATTCTGTAGGTTTTCTTTTGTCATTATGCCTGTTTAACAGAAGCATTATCAATTATTTTTCATCCCATCTAGGATGAAAGGAAAATTAACTAATTCTAACATTTTGTCTTATTTCATGTAAAAATATGTATTTCAAAGTATATTTTGTCCTGAGCCCAAGCACCTTCCTTGTTTAATTTGTCTTAAAAACCAAAACAAACAAAACATCCTACTTATCTTTCAACTGGGGTGGCCAACTTGCAGTACTTTGACCAGAAGTCTAGGAGCCGTGCCTCTCGAAGGATGGGACGGGTACTAGGAGTATTGAGCATCAGCGCAGAGCTTGTGACAAATGGACACGCTTAGATCCCCATCCGGACCTAGTGAATCAGAATCTATATTTCAACAAGATCCCTAGATAATGCATGTACACATGGACATCGGAAAACCCTGGTCCAGAAGAGCTATGCACTTGTTTGCTGTCGGTCATCTAAGTCAGCAGAGATACAGAGTAGAGGCCAACACTGAGACCAGGTAACATCTCTTTAAGTTTCTGTCTAACCGACATGGATTGGAGAAGACATGCTTGTCTAACTCTGGTGTGACCAAAGACTATTAGATCCAATGCACAAGGCGTTCTACATGGTTTTAGTCAACTATTGTGGTTTCTTACCTAAAGCCTGGATTAAGACAGACAAGGTAATCTAACTCGGAAAATTTCAAAGCCAGCCAGGAGGAGGTCTGCTGGCGAATGCAGCTCTGTGGCAGGGGAGGGAAGGAATTTAACAGGAAGAGCTCACCTCAGTTTGGGCAGGTATTAAGATGTAGGGCTATTAACATTCACAGTTTTATGCTGTTCTAACTCTAAGGGTTTATTTAATTTAGAGGTCATTACTTTTACTCTCAGTGTGGAATAAAGACGATGGACGGACTTACCTAGGTTTGTGCAGGCCAAATTGAGGTACTCACAGTGGTTCCTACTGCTTGCTGTCTTTTTCTTCAGTTGTTCTGTATATATTACAGTGGCCCCTGATAGGCAGGTGGCTCTAAGCTCAATGGTTCACTTGCAGCTCTCCAGAATTCCACAGTTGCAAGAGAAGCAAAAGCTGGTTAAAATTCCTAAAATTTTAGAAATGTAATACAAGCCTCTCTTTTTAAAAAGAGCATGCATTTTATTGACAATAGTTTCTTTCTGCCCATTTGTTTCTTTAATGAATATTTAATAGACCCTAGTGTAGGTCTTGGTGATGGCAGCAAACAAACAGATGAAGCTTTTTTCCTCATAGGGCTTATAGTCTAGCGAAAGTATAGACACTATAAAACATAATCATGCAGAGATGGTGATAAATCATGTGCAGCCATATAAAACACGGTAAAGAACTAGGCATTCATTGCTAAGCATTTGCATGTATGTGTGCTCAGGAGAAAGATATTGCTGTTTTACATTTTAATAAAAAAGTGAGCTCCAGCAGAGACTTGAAGGAGGAGAGAGAAGGGGCCCTGTAAATGACTGAAGAAAGAGCAATGCAAGTAAGGACACGCAAAGACACCCCTCCACAGTGGAGCAATGATATATTTTACTTATGATATTCATAAAAATTTAAAGGCCAAAATGTTATTGTGCACCCATTAAAATGAGATATTAAGGCCAGTTGTTAGTGGCTCTGTTTTTTATGTCTCCCCATCTTTCATATTGCTATTAACCTAATTCAGACTCAGCATCATCTGCTTGGACTATTGCAGTATCTTCTTTACTCGTCTCTTTGTTTTTAGTCACATATTACGCAAGTCCATGCTCAGGCAAAAATATACCTGGTGCAGCATCTTGGCCTAATGTTCTTCAAAAACATCTACATAGAGAAAAACAGCCCTGGAAATTCACCCCACAATCATTCACAAAAGTCCATTCCAGATGGATTTGATACTTAGTTAAAAAATGAATCTTTAAACTTTTTGGGAAAAAAAAAAAATAGAGCAGTACATATTCAGAACCTCAGGGTAAAGTTACTTTTCTTAAACAGGACACAAAGTACACAAAGAGCAAGGATATGCTGATGTCTCTAACTACAGTACAATTAAGTACTTCTGTTTATTAGAATCAATTAAGATAAGCCATAAACTGGGAAGATAATGTGCAATACACATAATTTACAAAGGAATTAGTATACATAACTTTTAAAGAATCTATGAATATCAATAAGAAAATAATTTCAAAAATGTGTGGGCTTTTTACAGGAAAAAAAACATCAATAAATTAAAAGAAAAAAAAAATAAAACCTGTCTAGTAATTAGATTATTGAAATGCCATTTACGATCTATTAGATTAGGCCAAAATTTTAAAATGAAGTATGCATTGAGAAGGTCATGGAAAGCAGATGGTGAGGCTGGAGGTGTGAATCAGTGAAAACTATCTGAAAAATTATTTAGTATTATCTCAAAATTAAATAGGAACATTTCTTACATAAACCTTTTTAGCAACACTGACAGTAAAAGCAAAAACTAGAAACAACAAATAGCCATAAGACTAAAATATAAATGCACTGTGAACATAAATTACCTACCATCAAATTAATCAGCAACGATCAATCTCACAAATATACAGTGGAATTTTTTAAAAAGTCATCAAAATATACATTCTGTATTATACTATTTAAAATAAGTTTCTATATAAAAAATAATATATTGTGGAGACGTGTACAAACTTAAGAATGTTCTTTGCCCTCTGGAGGCTATTTAGATGGGCATACAGTGGGCTTCAAGTTGTTACTATTATCTAATTTTTTAAATTGGGTAGGTAGGAACATAAATTCCTGTTTTCATATTTTACACATACGTAATTTGTATACTTTGTGTAAATGACATATTTTATGATTTAAAAAAAGGGAAATGTGCTTTGGAAACAGTGAATCTGGGGTTCATATGCCAGATCTCCTGTTTTGTGTAATGCACCTTGAGGCTTACTGTGTTTTTCTCCTTTAGATATGCAATTTAAGTTAAGGATTAGAGACAACATAGACAATCTCTAGGACAAGGATTGACCTCTGGCAAACACTATTGACTATTATGGAGGGGGGCTCTTCAGTGGCTTCTCGTGGATTGCTCTCTTGTTGGCATGTGTATGTGTTGACTTGAACTGGCCTCAGCCCACCTGTCCAGGTGCCTCTCCCACCCTTGCCTCCTCTCAGTTGCTGCTCCAGCCATATGCCATAATTCCTTATTTCTTTGCCTTTGGTACTAAGTGCATTCGTCTGTCATTATTCCTCAAGGCTCAAGCCAACTGGCACCTATACTATGAAGCACACACCCCTGTCACATTGACCCGGCCATGTAGTAATTTAAAAATTGGTATGTGAGTTTCACCACAATATTGTCAACTCCAACAGGGCAGGAAACATATGTTTTTCTCATCATCTTATCTCATAACCAGAGGCAGATGAAAAAATAATCAATAAATATCTACTGATTGGATAAAGTCATAATTTTGAGATGATTAGTTCTCTAAATACTTGTTTGGCATGTGAAAATGAAGCTTGTGTAATTTTATTAATTATAAATAGGTAAAGGTTTTGTTCTTACAAAAAAAGTAATGAAGCATTTCTGAAAAATAAAAGTTTAATTGGAGAGATTTTCTCATTCTAAAACTATCTAAAAATTAAACCACATATATAGTTGTGTATGAAAGAACTCACACATCTATAAGAATATCATAATATTAAAAGAAAAATGTGTGTATTAAATTATGTAATGTCCCATTGACTACCAGAAATAGTAAGTAATTTGGTATGGCAAAGAGAAATGAGTCAACTTCTTAGTGAATTTAAATCACCATTTAAATCTGGATATTTATTTCCTCAAATACTTAGTAAAACAACCTTAATGTATCATTGTATCATTCAGATTTAAGTGTATGATACCCAGTGTAAATAGAAAGTGTGTTTTACAAGCTAGAAAACACTAAAATCAAAAGAAACTCTAAGGTACAAATTCAAAATAGCCAGTTGAATATTGTGCTTTTTTTTTATTGTTACATATGCACAAATAATTATGCTTAAGGGACATATGTAAGAGGAATTACTCAAGATACATGAAAAATATAATGGAAATGTACAGAATATATGAATTAATCATAAATATTCCTCCTTCACAAATGAACAGGGTAACACTGGATACACATGCGCCTTATGATAAAGGGAGTCTGTGTGCTGGAGAAAAGTGTTATAGATGTTGGACTATGAAAAAAAAGGAACTGTCTGTGAGTTGACACTATGTAAGCAAAAAAAGAAGAATTTGAAAAGAAAGAATGAATAGTACTATGAGACTGGATTGTTTCAACAAAAATTAGATGAGATTTGAGAGAAAATAAAAAAAAAATATTTAAAATAGGCCACATGATTGTGGGCAGTCATATAAGAGAAGACATAGGAAATAGGAAAAAGGGGGGATAAAATGTACTTCGGAGGCATCGTATATAAATGAGCATTTCTCGGTCTTTAATGTGCATAGGATTCATCAGGGGATCTTATTAAAACAGAGATTCTGATGCAATTTGGTCTGCGGTAGCCTTGGAGATTCTGAATCTCTAACTAGCTCCCAGGAGATGCTGAGGCTGCTGGCATTTGGATCACCCTTTAGGTTGCAAGGACAGAGGAAGCCACATTGCATTTGTACAGATTTGTGTTCAAATCCTAGCTCTGACACATGCAATTATGTAACTTGGATTCCTTGAGGCCTCTGAGCCTTATTTAGGTGGATATGAATAATAACACTTTGCTCATCCTGTTGTTGCCAGGTAATGGGATAATGTTATTAAATCTCCAGGCACAAGGTAGGTATTCAATAACTGTCAGTTCCCCTCACGGAGTGCTTGGAAGTTTATTTGTTCAAACTGATGTTATTGAAGATGCAATTATTATATCTGAAGTGTAATGAAAATAAATAGGTCAAGATGCCATCTAAATAAGTAAAAAATTTAAATGTCATCTCATTTTTGTAACATTTCTCTTTTTATGTACATTGACAGACATCTCATTTAAAAGCAAAACGTGATTAGAGAGAAATAAATTGTTCAAAAGATATTGCAAACATTTGGAAAAGCAAGAAGCTAAAACTGATAATGAGATGGTGACTTCCTCCCATGACATTTTCATCCAATAACAAATTAGGGCCTTGGCAGCAAGCAATGTTGTGGAGAGCTGTAATTTTATCAAATTAGAGCAGGAAGGGTTGAAGTAAAATGGGAGTGTGAGTCTTTCAAGTGTATGTAGAAAATTAGTAGACATGTTTCAAATGTAAAATGATTAGCATGCGTGTCAAATAGGAATGGAAAATGTTATAAGCAAATAAGGCCCTAGAGGTTATCTACCTGGTGTGTTAAACCTTCCTGCAACAGGCTCTACCAGAAACACTTATGATCAGAACTGTAAAGGAGTATGGGACTTGCCTAAATGTCATGCCCTGATTCCAGAACCCCCATCAGAGTGCCATTCACGCTGTTTCTTTCTAGATGTCCACTTGCCGTTCCACAATTTTGTTCTCCCCCTGTTTAGCCACTCTGGATTTATGTACTAATGTCCCCTGACAACTACAAATGGCATCTTAGAAATGTAAAGCAACATCATCTTAAAATAAATGCCTTTTCTATAAAGAAACACCTGAAAAGACTTAAATAATTATCAGGTTTGGATTTAAATGGGGGCATTTTTCAGCTTCCTTTTTTTTACAGCAATTGTAGGTCCCTGGGAGAGGCCTCGTTCTTACCCACTACCTTGTTCACTCTCTACTAATATATGGTGTGGGAATGCAGTCAGAGTTTTGTCTTTAGCATGAATTTTTATAAAAACAGCAAAAATTAAAAAGTCAGTTACATAACCGGATCAGATGTAAAAGACAGAAAAAACAATATCTAAGTACTCAGTCACGCTGGCATCATTTCAGGCCTCGACTGTCATGATCACAGCTGGAAATACTTATAAGCTGTGTTTACCACAGAGGGTGCCAGTGAGCCCTCTGGAGGGACTTGGCCCTGTTTGGCTCTCATGCCTGCTTGAAGGCCGCAGGTGATGTTTTCCTTCATTGCTACTGGCCTTCTGACATGACAGGCCCCACCCAGTCTCCCTGCAAAACAAAATAAATGCCTCTCTAGCAGTAGAACAGAATGAGTAAAGTTTCATTTTATTTAAAATATTTTATTTAAAAATGTTTTAAAGAAATCACCCAAGAATTTACTATTAATAAGATTAGATATAATCTCCCTTGAGCCATCTTTTCCCCTCATTCTCAGTAGATATTTCAGAATAAACTTTTCATGGAAATTTTTGAAAATAAAAATCATTAGCAATAGCAGGAACATGTTAAAATGTTTTGATTTGAGCTCAGAAGTCTTTGGAGCGGACCTGTACTCACCCACATGGTGTGCTGAGTTCAGAGTCTTTAATCTGAACGAGAATTTAGAGACTACAGGGCCATCTCTATAATTGTACAGACAAAGACCCTGGGGCTCTGGTTGTTCAGTCAATTTGACCAAGTCAAAAAGGTCATCAGAAACATTTCTGTGGAGACCACCCTGGTTCAAGACCACACCCAGCCTTTCATGCTCTCATGTATTAGCCTCTTAGCTGGTGTGTCGACTTTGATCCCACATATATTGCTTCATTTTTCAACAGATTTCTTACCAGGGTTTGAAAGCACCTGCAAGATCAGGCAATGGCACCTCTTCCCTTTAAGCCATTTTTCACTGATTACCCTCCAAATGCATTGCCCTTCAGTCCATTCCTAGGTCAGACTTTCCCACAGCAGGTGCAAGTAGAAGTCATGCCTTCGATGGCCACCTTTCCCCAGGATCTCCACCTTGCTGGTCTGTCTCATCCTCACATCTCAGCTTACATATCATCACACATGTAAGTCTACAAAGAAGTTCCCTTTTATTATTCTTTTATACCATTTCTTATCGCATCCATAGAGCTAATGAATCTCAGTAAATATTTTATGTATTATTTATTTCTTGCTTTTTCCTCCACTAGAATGACAGTAATACCATTAAGACAAAGATCTTATCTTTTTGTTCTCCAAGAACTCATCAATCGGTATTTAAATTAGAACTCAGCAGTGTACAATTACCTCTTTACAAAACCCTATAGGTAGGTACTCAGTCATCTGGACTTGGCTACGTATTATTATATTCGCCACCAACATCCTCACATATATCATCTACAGTGTCTACTGAAGAAGGTGAAATGTTTGACCGAGATGCTGTTGGCAACTCCGAGGTATGTTAGTGGACCACTAGGAGCTGAAACACTGATTTCCCTCAATAAGTACAACCACTTCCCTTAAATAAGTACACTGATGATGGGCTATCTTATTGGTCAATATACTAGAATATACACTCTGAAAATTGCTATTAACCTCATGCTTGATACAGACAGGCTAACTTTAGAGAATCGATCAGGCACACCTTCTTCTGTAGGAAATCAGATACTTTTGAACAGTTTAGTTTTATTATCATACTCTTATTACTTGCACTTACAAGTTTAGCTTCTTCACAAAAGTAAGCTAATTTAAACATGAGCCGAATCTTCATAAAACTCAGGCGTAAACTTGCAAAAGCCAAAGTTTAAGAGAAAAACAGAAACGAAAACAAAACAACACGCATTATCTGTTTGGAAAGAAACTTAGTTACAGACTAAGATGTTGTTGATACAACATCTTGAAAAGACATAGTTTCAAGGGACAATTTTAATTAAATTATCTGTGCAGCAGCTTTTTCCCCAATCATTAAAATGGGTGTTTTTTGAAAAGCAAGAGGTGTCAACTAAAAATAATTCACTTGTCAAAAATACAAAGGTACAGATCTTAAACAAAGAAGAAGCCATATCATATGAAAATATCTCTAGGGAACCTCTGTTTTAGGGGATATTGTGAGCTTTTCATTTTGGACCAACCCTCTTATTGAAAATATAGGGATAATTTGTTAGTATAAAATTAAGTGAAATATATTTTAAAAGTCTTTTTAGAAGCATCGAAGAGCAGAAACGATAAAGATTCATCACGCCACTCTCTAGGTAAACAAGATTACATAAAGTGGTAAACCCAGCACCAAAGCTAATTCTGTCCTTCCTTACCAATCACACAGCAAAAGTGAACTTTGACTTGGATGACCAAGACCCACACAAGCTGAGAACATTAAGTGCAGTTTCTCCACAAGAAAGCTAGACCTTAAAGGAACTACAAATTTGGAGTAAATGTTAACCAGAGAAACAAAACAAAACAAAAGCCCCATCCTCAGGAAATAGCAAGAAAAACTGTAATGGTATTGATTAGTGAAGGAGAAAATAAAAGTCCTTGAAAAGTTATAACCCCAAATTCTTTTCTTGCATCTATATAGGTCAAATTCACCTAAGTGGCCCAAGGAATCTCAAAACATGAATTCATGGACTTCAGGTGCTTAAGATTCCCAGACACTAAGACAGGCAAATTAAATTTTTCTTAGGAGAAAAGCACTTTATTTCAAGTCTTCAAAATATTCACACAAGTCATTTTCAAGGAAAATCAGCAGCACAAAATAAAAAAATAACAAAGTACACAAGAATAAGTCTCCATGAACAAGAATTAACAGCCAAAAAGAGATATCCTTCCTCTGTCTGATACAGTTTTTAGTGCAGATTACTCTTTTTAGAAAGAAAAAAAAAGTAAAGCTAGAAAATATCTGCATGTAATACAGTGTGGTAGAATAAGACCTCATGGATATAGAAAAGAAGATAATTGAATAAGTAAAAAAAAAAAAATCAAGATTAATAAAATAGATAAAATTAATACCAAAATGTAAGAATCTAAAGAGATACATGGTAAATCGGTAATATTTATTAGGATTTATCTAGAATGCAACAGAGATAAAATAACATGAAGAAAATGAAAAAAAAAAGTTAACAGACATGGCACATAAAGGCAATGTAGCAATGTAACCTGCATTCAGAGTCACTAAAAGAGAGGATAAAGGAAATAAATTAGAGGCAATATCCGAAAATATAATGGATGAGAAATTCCAGAAATGATAAAATAATCACAGATTCAGGAAACCAAAGAATTCCAAGTAGGAAATAAAGGCATATGAGATTCATTCTGGTTAAACTCCAATATTTAAAAAATAAAAGAAAAATTAAAATCAGTTAAAAAGGATGATTAGCTACAATGGATAGCAGACTCTGGCAGCAATGGAACCCAGGAGACACTAGAATAATATCTTCACTGTGCTGACCAAGAGAGAAAATAAAAGTCCTAGACTTTTTTCAAAAATACAAAGTATAGATTTCTTTTAAGGATGTCTTTTAAGAATAAGGCAAATAGAAACATGTGGACAAACAAAAGAGCGAGTGTGCCTCCAGCAAACCCTCTCTAGAGCAGACATAAACATTGCTCTTCAGTGAAAAATAAGACAGAATTGAAATATATGACAAAAATAGATCAGGAAATAAAAGAATTTTAAAAATGTAAAATTTATAAACTACTTGAACAGAAACAAAGACATAAGCAATTTGTGCTTTGAGCCATGTTAGTTTAACTGTGACTGAACTATCCCCTCATCTGTATACAGCTAGAGGACAACTGCTCCAGACATTGGAATATAGCCAGTGAGAACTGTGAGCACTGCCAGGGAGGACCACCAGATGAGGTGAGCTTCTGACTGCCCTGGCTTTTCACCTGCAGACGCTTTCTGGGTCATGGCTGGGAGATCCCAAGTAGTGTGCAGTGGTCTCACTAAGCTGGGGAGACAGAGATAGAAGTTTAAAAGGGTGAAGCAGCTCAGACTGGTGGCATCTTGCTGGTTTCCAGTCTCCTTTCTGCTCCTGTGAGTTCCTTTGAGTGCCACCGTGGCAGAGGCAGCTGCTTCTCACAGCAGCAGTTAAATCCTGTGTCTAGTTTCCCCAACATTTGCACAACCTCACTGCACCCTGCTAAGAGACATGATTCCAGCTGGCCAGTGCTCCTTGTCTGAGCTTAGAGACATCAAAGCAGCTGAGTAGCACCTCCTCCTCAGAGGCCCCAATTTCCAGTGTGGGTCCCCTCCTCTAAGCTAATAAATATTGAAAATGTCAACCATTCTCTTGGTTTCCCCAGTCATACAGCAAGACATACATATGACAGCTGCTTTCTGCAGGCGCTACCTCTGTGGTAACACAAGGATCTTTGTTTGTTAGTTCTGCCTTTTTGATTACCTAGTTAATTTTACATCTAGTTAACAATTCTTTACATTCAATTATTAAAAAAAAAAAACCAAAAACCTGGTAGGATCATTTTCTCCTAATTGGTCATGACTGATACAACTGGTTCAACAAGAAAATTTAATTTAAGGTCTTTTAAAGATCTCACCATGAAAGGCAAAACTATAAGATTTTTAAAATATAACACAGGAGTATATTTTCAGAAATCCATGGAAGGGAAAGGTTTCTTACACAAGATTCAAAAAAGTGCAAACTATAAGGAAAAAAAGGTAAAAATTTACATTAAAACCTACATTAACTTCATCAAAAAGCATTGTCAACCAAATGAAAGCACAAATCACAGACTGGGAAGATATTTCCAACACACACACACACACATGCATGGCTAGTATTTTGAATATGTAAAGGAGTATTTATAAGTCAGTAAGGAAAAGCCTGGCAACAAAAGAGTAAAATGTCAAGACTTGAAGAGACACTCCAAAAAACAGGAAATTCAAATGGCCATAACCCATAAGAAAATAGAGTGAGGGGAATGGAAATGAAATCCAAAACAAGATACATTTATATGTATGGCAAACTAGCAAAGTTGAAAAGTCCAAAATACCATCTGTTGTTAAGAATACATAGCAATTGAATTGTCAACTGCTGTGACCACTTAGGTAAAACTTGTGGCATCGCCTAACACACTGAGTGTGTATATCTGCATTCAGCGCAGCCAATCCATTTCTAGGTATGTGCTCTGGAGAAGCTGCATGCATGGCAGAACAAATACATAGGAATTTTCATGAGAGCATTGTTAATATTAGCCAATAACTCCAATATCCAAACTGTAGAGCAGATAGATAAATAACTTGCGATATATATTTACAACAGAATTTTGCACAGCAATGAAACTCCAGCCACATGCTACAATTTGAATGACTCTTAAAACCTAATGTTGAGTAAATGAAGCAAGAATGCTTAGGGAATAATTTCATTCATATAACCTCCCTAGAGTGGACAGAGAGAGAGAAAAGCGAAAACTTAACTATAATGTTTAGGAATGCACAACTTGGTAAAAAAAAGTAGATGACTAGGTAGAAAGATAGATAGAAAATAGAGCAAAGTAGGGACTAATTTTCACAACGTTCAGGACAGTGGCTACCTCTACAGTCAAGGGAACAGAGTGCATAGAAGAGGATTCCTAGCTGTGGTGGTGTAAGGGGGGCTTTCGTGGTGCTAACAATGTTCTTACCCTGGGTAACTTATATTTATTCACTAAAAATCACGTGTATGTTTTATACATTGTTCTCTACCTCTAAAAATAGAAAGAAGAATATCTCTAGGTCTCTGAAGACACAAAAATGTTCTCTATGACTGGTTTTGAGAACGCCCCTGGTTTTATTAGATTTCACTGTCCTGAGTTAAGGAAAAGATTATGATTTCTAGTCTATAATGAGGAAACTGAAGTTAAGAGGTGAAAAGATTGGCCGCAAGTCACACAATTGGCAATACTGATTCTTATCTATGTAAGATTCTAACCCCAAGTAAAGAACTCTTCCCTGAAACTTAGAGATATTGGGAATACTGAAGAAACTAAGTGCCGTGGATAGATTGAATTGTGTCCCCTAAATTTCATATATCAGAAGCTCAGTCCCCATTCTAACTGATGAGGGTGAGAAATCCTATCATTGTAATCAAAAGGCAGGGCCTTGAAGAGGTGATTGGGTTGTAGGACCGTGCAGGAGTGAGTGGATTAACAATGGTGGTTCCGAGGGCTTTAAAAAGAGAGTGAATGAGGTTAGTCTCTCTTCTCTCTGTCCCACCATTTTCGCAATGTGACGCCCTGCTGTCACTGAAGCCACCACCAACGAAAGCCTTCACCAGATATATTCCCTGGACTTTGGACTTCCCAGCCTCAGAAACTGTAAGCAATAAATTTAGTTTTTCTTACAAATCAGCCAGTTCCAGATATTTTGTTATAAGCAACAGAAACGGACTAATACACTGAGCTAAAAGAAGGTCTTTTAAAAGTCCTTGTAATTTAAAAGACAAGAAGGACTGAAGGAGGAGGAGGTGGCGGAGGAGAAGAAAGAAAGAAGAAAACAAGGGAAAGAAGGAAGGAAAGGGAGGGAGGAAGGAAGGAGAGAGGAAGAGACAGACAGACAGACTCCGATATTTCTTTTTTTTGGTTTCAATTTCTCGGTCCTTGCTTGATGACATCCAACAGCAGAGAACATTTTTTTTTTTTTCCTAGTGCGTATGGAGCTCTCTCCTCCAAGTTCTGTGTAAATTGTTGAAAATAAAGCCTGAAAACTCTCTCTAAACACACAGGAAATCAATGGAAGATTCATTGAAGCACATTAATCATAATTTATTTTCTAAAGTATTTTGAGTAACAGGAACCTTTTCAATAATCTTTGCTGGGCTTAAGCTAATAATGTCATTAATTAGCTTCTTTGAGATACTTCCTGGGTATTTTATAAAAAATTTCTTTTTTACACTCCTGGGAAAGAAGTCTTCATGCATTCAAACTGCAATCAACGCAGACAACTCCATGGGAAGGGATTGTCTTCTCCACTTGATGCACTTCATTACTTTATATTCTTAATCCACTTATCACTACTGGAGAGAAAGAGACAGGAAAAGGGATGGGACCTGTCAGGCACTTCCTTGGCCAGATGGATCAGAGGAGATTTGGGCATAAAACAGCCATGAAAATGAACATCAGACACAGTAAATATGTGTCCCAATTCGCAAATTAGGTATGGTAGTAAATGGTCGACCTTGGGAACACTGAACACTCTCGGTCATAAAGATACTCAAATGTACAAAGCGCTGCTCAGAGACAGTTTTCTCAGGACTTAGTTCAAAACCATCTTTCAAGGACCTCGTGTGTGAAAATCATCTGCATATATTTTTATTTATTTAGATAGCCCTTATTCTATAAACATTTAAGATTCCTTGTAAAAAAATTGTATGTTATGCTCCCATAATAAAATATATTTAACATTAACTCCTCCAAGCCCTAGGGATAAATGAGACACAGATGTTATCTATTCAGTTCTCACAGCAGCCTTAAATATCTTAATTTTTATAGCTGAAGAAATTGAGGTCAAGTGAGGCTGAATTTAACTTTAGATACCTGTTTAACTTTAGATTGACCATGGTTGGCAGGGGTGGGGCAAGACTACACACTTGCAGCCTTCTAATTTTTGTGTGTTTAGTGTCTGCCAAAACAGTATCAGATACTGGAAACCGAATGTGAAATTCCCATGCAGTGCTCTATCATCATCAAGAATATAAAATAGAGAAAAAAAATTACTGAAAGAAAAGGATAGTTGCTAAGCGCATGAGTAGGAATTAAGAAAGCTAAGATGGGGGAAGGATTCTAAAAAGAAAGATAAAACCAATAATACGGACGGACAAAAGTGGTAGAGAAGATTAAAGGGACTTATTTGAGGAGCAGTGAGTGTTTTTACTTTAAGTGTGTTCTCATTTAAAGGGAGGAGTATTGAAAAAAGGATACACATAGCTGAGAATGGAAGATACCTAACTTCAAAGGAATGTCTGATGATATCTGCTGGCAAAGCTACAGTGTAAACAGTGTGTGAGATCATTCACTAACCAGCAGAACATCAGCAAGGACTCAGAGACTCTGGCCTTTCCAAGTGTGATCTTGCAGCAGCATCGTCACTTAAGGAATTCAGAACCTCCATCCTCAGCCCAGCCTCCTGAAACTGAAACTTCATTTTCACAAGATCACCAGGGGATTTGTGTGCACCTTAACAGCACTGACAAAATCAAAACGAGTTCCAAGACAAACCGATACAAGTTGTACGATTAACGTCAGTATACTTGGGATATTCTACCCCGATGAGACAGCACATTTCCTAGTGCAGAAATCTAATTGATAATTAATAGTTAAGTTGTGGATCACAGTTTCTTCTCTGGTTAGGAAAGGTAAATTTGAGAATGTGTCCCTTCCTGGGAAACTGCTAGACCATGTTGAAATGCTGGAGCTCTGAAAATAGCATCAGTTTTGACTGTCTGCATCCCAAGCCTCGCAAAGGGCAGTTTGTTGGCAACAAAGAGAAGTCTGGCTAAAAATAGATGGAGAACAGTCATTTACATTAATTAATGCTCTGCATTGTTGCAAATACTTCACATATGCTTTCTCATTTAAGCCTCACTTTAAAATATTGGAATCTGAGGCTTGAAGAGGATAAATGATGCTCCCATGTGTGATTAGAGCACTAATAATCGTGATTATTTTCTAGCTAGCATTTCCTGTGCACTTTACTACAGTAGTCCCCCCTTTTCCATGGAGGATATGTTCCAAGACCCCCAGTGGGTGCCCGAAACTATAGATAGTACTGAACCCTATGTATACTATTTTTTTTCTATACATACATACCTAAAGTTTAATTTGCAGATTGGACACTGTAAGACATTAACAACAATAACTAATAATAGAATAGAACAATTATAACAGTATGCCAGCATCACCATTATTAAGCAGAACAAGGATTACTTGAATACAAGTGCAGCAGTACCACACCATTAGATCGGAAAACCAAGAGGTTTAAGTGAATAATGGGTGGGAAGTGTAGACAGTGTGGATATGCGGGACAAAGGAATGATTCAAGTCCTGAGCAGGATAGACCACTGCTCAGAACAGTGCACAATATTTAGAACTTATGAACTGTTTATTTCTGGAATTTTCCACTTAATATTTTTGGAGGTTGACTATGGGTAACTACAGGTAACCGAAATACCAGAAAGCACAAATGAGGATAAGGAAAACTACGGTATTTTCAAATTACTGATATAAATGTTTTTGTGCCCATTATCTTATTTAATTTTCCCCACAACCCTGTGAGAAGGTATTGTTGCCTCCATTTTTTAGCTCAAGATACGGAAGAGTAGACAGTTTATACACTTGCCCACGGTCACACAACCTACAAGTATTTATGCTTGAACATAGGTGTGTCTGACTTGAAAGCCCACATGCTTCCCTCAGCAAAAAAGCATCTCCAAAGACCTGCAATCACCATTCTTTTGTTGCTGTCTTCTTCAAATGCTGTCAAAGAGATTCTGATTCTTTCATAAACATTGGGGGGGGGGGAAGAAAGAGAGAAAGGAAAAGAATAGAAACCCTTTAAGGTGATAATTATAAATAACAAAATTTATAAGATTTACAAATGAGATTATTGAACCAATGTTTGATTTTAAAAAAAAATGTGCCTTTCAGCAAAAATGAAATAAACATACTTGTGTCGATGCAATTGTCTTTATTGATTTATCAGGAGATGGATGGGTAATTGGGTTTCCCTATCTATTCTGTCATTTAGAGTCAGTTCCATGCAAATAAGTGCAGAAATATTAACATGGAATTTACAAGAATACTGACTATATGTTTCCAAAATGAACTTCTAAACTAACTCCCACATGCACATATGAACTTCTCTAATTCCCCAGTCACACTACAGTAAAATCCATTGATGGGAGGTTAAAATGATTTAGAGGAAGTTTAGCGGGTTAGGTCTACACAGCTCTGTTTGAATCCCTCTTAAGACTCACATGGCCTGAGAGTTTCTTTAATACTCTTTAAACATGATTTCCTCCACCATAAAACAAGTATTTGCCTTAGCTCAGAGGATCTGTCTTAGCTCAGAGGATTCCTGCGAGGACTAATCTCAAAGTAAAGTGACTGGTGGATAGCACTGCTCCATACATGGTCCTTTTCTTCTGCATTAACCTTGGTGTTTTATGTAGTCAGGATTTGAAAGATATATGTTTCCACCTTGAAATCAATATATCTGAGTAAGTACTATAAACTGATAAGGATATGCAGGATTATGAGTAGTTGCTGTCGCTTCTACTGGGTTTACCGATTTGATAACTTTAAACAGTGTGTTTGTTTTCATAGCAATTAGATCATGCAGAGTAGCCTCAAGCTGATTTATAAAGTATGAAATATTTTCAAACCCTTTTGCACATCCGTTTTCTCTTACTGCACACCCTCCCCTGACTTCCAGACATTTACGTTTATCCAAAATACTGCTCATTTGTGGCAACCTGCCGAGGCCTTGTCTCTCTGTCTTAAGTAATCTCTACTCTCTCTCTCACTTTCCTAACACCTAATCAAATATTCACTAAATATATCTGATTTCAATAAGGTATTAGAATAAAAGAAATCTGGTTTTAAAAAAATCACAATAAGTACCTCTAGTGGATTCAGTTCATTGTTTTACCCAGATCATTATTGCTTTTAACAGACTTTTTGAAGCAAATAAATCTATATATAATGATGGAATTTTACTAATTTTTTGATAAGAGATGCTTTTCTTATATTGCTAAAATGAAAACTGGTCAAAGTAGCTTACATGTAAGAGACTTTTGGTAATTTAAAGCAACCTGGAGAATGCATAGGATGGATATCAATGAATCGTGTTCAATGTTAAATTGAAAGTGTCTGCTGGAACAGATAATCTGAGTTTACCATCTCATTACATGGACACCTACATGGATAAAACAAATGCCACAGAGGCATGAGAACATATCCATCCTCCACAATATTCCTCTCCAGAGAAATTCTGTGCATTCTTCAAACAGTGTCTTAAAAGATAAGCCCTGTTTTCCCCTGGTAAACAGGCATTTAATGGGTAGTGTATCTGTCATATTTGCCTCTGCTACCACGGAATAGCCTGGCAAAAGGCAGCCAAAGATTACAATTTTCCATTTGCTCAAAGTCTGAAATTATGAACTCTGCAAATACCAGTGACACCGTGATTAACACTCACTTCTGTAATGCTGCAGATCAGTGGCTGTAATTCATTGTGGGAGGGCTTGGAAATCTGCTAATGGCCTTAATGACACGTTCCATCTGGAATGTGTCAGCTCATGTTTTGAAGACAGAAAGAAAAACAATGATAGTTTTCTGACACTATCTTGACAACATGTGAGGAAGCTGATATAATCATCACTGTAACGATAAGTTTTCATATCCGTCTCAGTCCTATGCTCCAACTCCCAATACATACTGGCAGGGTTGACAACATTTAAATGGTTTAAAATACATACATCCAGACAGTGGCCACGGCTTTGAAGGGCAACTTTTTTCTAGCAGTGCACACTAGTCTCTGCATAATAGGGATATTTCAGCACACACCCTGCATCCCAGGACTCAGTCTCTTGAAATATGTGTGTTGCATTCATTTACTTTTATGCCACCACTTTGCCCTCTGGACCAAATGCCCGTTTGCCTTCATATCATTGCCTTTTCCCTTTCATAAAGACCAATTCTAGTCTTTCCCACCTTCCAGCTTCCCCAAATCTCTTCCCCTTGGTTAAGCATGGTGTTAGGATCCCCCAGTTAACAGGCTTTCCAGTCCAAATATGCCCCCAGTTCCCCTGTGCACCAGCTGCCCACCCATGTCAAGTCTAAGCATTTGGATTTTGTCCTTTAGGTGACTCTTGAATGAAGTGCAAATCAAATTGGGTGGCTCTTAGTCATTTTTAAAAACCTGTCCTTCACTGGCATTCGAGACGTTTGATCTCTCACTTTTGATATATCTTATTTGGTGCTTTGTATTCTGGTTGCAAATCTACTATAACTTAAAAATATTATCACACAGAAAACAGACTTTATTAGTGGTATGTATGCCATTTTCATCTGTGTCACCATTAACAGCAGAGTAGTAATGTTGAGCACTTACTAAATGTTGGACAAAAGCCTTAACGTGCAATATGTGCTCCCTCATTCCACACAAAATCCATCGCAGCAACTTTCCATAAAATGAAGTTCAATATTTGTTAAAGAAATTAATGGCACTCATTACTGGGATACTTAAATATGAAACCAAATCAATGTTAGTGGTTGAGTATGCTTCCTTTTCCTGCCTATAGGTAAAAATAATTAAGTCGTAATAATTAACCTGGGCCTTGCTCATGTGTTAAAACCAAAAAACCCCCAAGGGAAACAGAAAAATTCTACCCAAATGCAAGATATCCCTCCCCAGAAAAATAAAGATATCATAACCCAGACTACTATTAGAAAAATCTTACTAGTGTTAATTTGATTTTCAGAGAACTGATAAATGTAGGTTTTTAGCTATCAGTACCAGGCTAGAAGACACAACTATCTGGTAAAGGGGGTGATAGGGACAGAAGTCACAGAAATAAGATCTAAGCACAGGAGAGTTAGAGACTGGCTGGCATACCACAGGAGAAGCAAAGAGAACCAAAGGCAAAAACCTCAGGGGAGGCATTGATGTCAGGGTCCAATCCAGATGTAGCCAAGATGTCCAAATGTGCATCATGGCAAATTCTAGCACCTCTATCCTTGGGCATTGGCCCTTACATGGAGCCAGGAGCATGGCACAATAGAAAGTCAAAGGGGTTCATGGAAATCACTTTTCTAGTTGTACTGCTGCTAGGCAACAGGGGAAACACCTGCATCAAGGGGAGGGAGTCTTGAAGTAGCCAGTGGAAAGAGCCCATATTTCACTGCCACTTTCAATGTCCAGTACCCTGCATGGAGACACTGTCTGCTGCAATATCTTACTTGGCTTCTTGGATTAGAAAAAACCCTAGAGACCTAGAAACCCTAGATCCCTCCGCTCAGCCTGGTGCATGAATCTCCATCAGTACTGCATTAAGTGCTCCTCAGACTCTATTTGAATTCATTAAAATACTTTCTCCAGTTTTTAGAAATCTCTTCATCCCCCATACTTTCAAAGCACCATAGCTCTTCTCAAGAAATACAGCTTCACCAATTAAATCTCAGCATCCTTTGTTTGAACTCTCTTATGCTGACACTTACCTACACCCTGGCATACAGCAAGTACTCAATAAATTATTGGCAGACTTACAGACTGCTTGTTGTCTGCTGATCCTCTTCTATGTCATTTAATTCCACTATCAGAATGATGATTGACATCAAATTACCCTGCTGACCTTGCACATCTACCTGCACAGCCTCAGTGTAAGCTACAGCTTTCAGCTTTCTTCATTCTGGCTGACTCCAGACACGCCAGTCCCTCCTCTGTGTTCTGAAGGGAACTGGGTATGGATGGAGAAAGGAAAGGTGGCTAAAATAAAGTGGGTGCCAGATTATAGAAGACCTTGAATTTCACAATTAAAAATTCGACCATATCTCTGCAGGCCAGTGATTCTCAGTTTAGACATGGTGGCCTGTAGATGTTCTGAGAGTGCTTCTCAGCTGTGTTTCTGGGGTCTGATGAATGTGGATTGTGTTGTTGTTGTTACAGGTGATTCTAGTTTCTGTCATAAAAAAGAATGACAGCATTTTCTGTGAGGATGGAAGGGGCTTGTCACGCATTCTCCCCTCCTTTAGGGTGTTTCCTCGAAAACACAGTAGGCTCCAAAAGGGGATGGAACTTCAGATTTTAAAATGCAAGTTTCCTGGCCTTCTGACCCTCGGCACTGTAAGCCTAAATTAGCTGCATGGAATTCCACAAGCACACAGCGAACACTAACAGGGTGCTTTATTTATCTCTCGAGATAAGAGAAGTGTTCTTTGTTCTTTCTTTGACTGCTGTGTAGATTTGTGTGAAATTCTGTCTGGAGTTTATAGTCTCCTGTGTGCCCCCTTATATACATGTCAATCTGGTAATACTTCCTCAGCTTTCAATTGTGTTCTTCCTTTCTCCTCTGCGTGGCTACAGAGGGGTCTTTGGGGGCAGGATTGTTCATTTACCCAGTGCTACAACTTACTGTGTGTCTGTGGGTCATCACCAAGCCGAGTGGGTGACGTGACGTTACAAAGACCAGTGCACAACGTCCCACGAGAGGGAGAAATATGGTGCTGCATGTTTTTTCAAACAGATTCTTAAAGATGTTGCCTCATGTAGGTAACAGAGTATTGAAAGGGTAATAAAAAGCAGTATACTTCCAGAGGGTGACACTTTGAACAATTTTAGGGACACTTGCAGATATTTTAAGGCCGTCCTGATTATTTTACTAGTTATTGCCTTGTAATTTCTGGTGATTTGTGTTGCTTAAACTTTTAATTCCTTCAACTGTGTTCAAACAAGACCAGGTTGAGAGTCTATTGCGCTATAAAGAAGGCAGAGCCAGGACAGAACTTCAGGTGGAAACATGTATTGTTTTCTATGTGAACGGACCCCTGCCCAGGGAACAGCTCCAAACTCAGCAAGTGTGGAAGGCTGTGCGACATCATTTGCAGATGCGACAGAAGGCAGGCAAAGGAGGCAGCCGAGCGATCGCAGAGCCCATTTCAGAGCAGTGGACGGAGCTGAAGTGGTGGCCTTGTGAGTTAAAAGAGGGACTGGATTTGAGAGACACCTTGGAGGCAGAAATGAGCAATGGAGGATGTTTAATGAAATAAGCAGGGTGGGGAAGAGAATGATTTTTGGGTTTTGAATCTGAGTAAGTGAGAGAAAGAAAAGATCATTTTCCAAGTTACAGAATTTTAAACAAGGGCTCGATTTAAGCACTAAGTAGGTGACTTTGGAAACCTCCACCGAGATGCAGTGAGACATCCCGAAGGCAGCTGGATAGTTCAGAATAGTGACATATTTGAGATGCATCCACGTTTAAGTCTTTTTTATGCTTTTGAATTTGCTGCAGCCCTGGGGTAGAGACAACTGAAGGAAGTGGCCAATAGAGAGTCATAGAAAATGTGCCATTTTGGTGGCAACGATAAAGAGGAGCCCATGAGTTAGAGCAGGAAGAAGGAGCTGGAGGAGAGTTGGGAGGATTACCATTTCCTGACCCTGCGGCTCAGATGTAGTGGAATAAAAATGAAGACTGATTTAAAAAAAAAAAAAAAAAAAAAAAAAAAGGTTCTTTTTCTTTTCTAATTTTGTCCTATTGCTTCTCTTTTTACACCTTAATTTTTCTAATTGCTTCTTTTTGGAGTATTCCTAATTCTGGTATAGGCTGCTTTTTATTTTTTTAATAGCTTCTTTATTTGAGCTAGTTAAAAAATATATAGTAAGGTATAGTTTTCATTTGGTTTTGGACCAGCTTTATCATTCTGCTTCTATTCTCTTTTCCTTAGAATCATCTATGATAACTTTGGGTGGGAGCTGACTGAGATCAGTTTTTTCTCTTCTTCCTCTCTCCTTTCTTTCTCTTTCCCTTTTCTTTGGATTTTTTGTGTGCTTTGAGGAAGGAGGAAGGGTTAGACAGTTTTTACAGTGTCAGGGCTCTAGAGCTCCCGCTCCTGTCACTAATGCAAAATTTTAAAAATGAGAAAATAATTTCAAAACTCATATTCACTGTGTCTATAACTTGAAAAATCAATGCTGTTTCTGTTCCTCTCTCCCCCGCCTCCCCCTCTTTTTTATTCTATTTTCTTCTCTTTGCTTCTTTTGTAGCTATTTGATAAATTTAGGTTTTCTCCCAACAGTTTCTCATTGGTGCAGGTCTTTGCCCTGGAGGAATATTTTATTTGATTAGTTTTGAGAATCCATAGGGTCCAGACTGCTCCAGCACTTTCACACCTTGCTGCAGAGCCCTTGCCTTCACCCATAAAATAGTTTGGCTATGGCTCTAAGGTAGACCCTTCAGGCTTCCAGTGGGAGCTGAATGGCGATCTAGGCATAATACTGGGCACTAAGGCTCTTATTTTAGTATTTCATGAAGATTTTGCAAAGTACTCTGAAATCTATTTGTGTTTGTTTTAAAGATAAAATAATATTTTCAATGCCTTACTATTGACTAAAATTGACTCTACAGGAGGATGCAGCATATCCCATGACCTCATGTGAGCCTGAAAGTGCATACAAAACAAGTTTTACAAGCTCTCAGATCTTAAATGTTCTGTTACAGTTGTGGTGAAAATTGCTGGACATCAGTGGTCAGTATTATTTATCTTGCCTTTAAGAATATACACAAGTAAACATGAATCTATTGGTAAATAAAAGGAAGAGCTGAGACTGCAAAGAGAAATAGAATTAAATAAAAGAAAGACCTTTTTTTTTAGAATCAAGGAGATCTTAGCATATTTTTTTAATCATGGGGAAGAATTAGGAGAGATGAGATTTAAAAAGGCAACTGTTGACTAAGGAGTAAAATCTGAAAGAATAAAATCTGAAAGAGTAAAGAAGGTTTCTTATAAAGAGATTTGCTTTGAAACACCCCCACATCCATGAACACACTTGCACGCATATGTGCACATTAGAGTAGCTGCACTTGACGGATATGTTTAGTGTCTTGCTTGTGGTTATGGTATTGTAAGTGTATGCCAGTGTTCACACTCATCCAAGTGTATACATCAAATATGTGCACATTTTTGTATATAAATTATACCTCAATGCTATGGGCTGAATGTGTCCTCCGAAAGTTAGTGTGTTGGAAACTTGATTCCCATTGCAACAGTATTAAGAGGGTGAGGAATCTGATTTTGCTATTTGAAAGGTGGGGCGTTTGAGAGGTGATTGCATCAGGAAAGCTGTGACCTGGAGAATGGATTAATCCATTCATGGGTTAATTGTTTAACGGGTTATCAGGGAGTGATTCTGATGGCTTTATAAGGACAGCACGTGAGCAGATTAGCTCATTTGCTCATATCATTCTCCCCATGTCATACCTTGCATTGCCGTGGGACTCTATAGGAAGTCCCCACCAAGAAGGCGCTCCCCAGATATGCCCTCATACTGTGGACTTCCCAGACTCCAAAACTATAAAGAATAAACCTCTTTTCTTTATACATTACCCAGTTTCAGGTATTCTGTTATAAGTGACAGAAAACAGACTAATATACTCAAAAAAGCCTTCTCTTTGTGATTCCAAATCACCATCAAGCCTTTTATGACACTCTCCAGTAAAGAAGAGTCAATTGCTCCAGACAGGACTCACTCACAGATAGATCTTCATTTCACTGACAGAGAACTCTTATTTCCTGCATTTTTTTCACATGAGTTTTGTTTATTCCCCTTTTCTCAGCACCAACCATAACGAGAAATTAATTCCTGTCTACAGGATGGTTTGCCTGGAGACATGATCTTTTGGTAGGAAGAGAGATCAGAGGTTAGTTCCTTTTGTCCAGCAGCAATATTACATGTGGTTGAAGGTCCACTGTTCTAAATGTGAGTCATAAATGTTAGATAGTGAAAATACACAGGGATGTAAAGGCTGATGGAGAAGGAGAGTTAGAATGTAGATTAATGCTAGCTGAGCCCCACTAACCACTCTGGTAAAACAGCATATTACCCTGCAATGGGTATGAACTAAAGATTCATTTTTTGACAATTGGAAGGATAAGTTTGAGGGCAACATGGTTGTCTCTACCCAAGAGCCTTGTGGGCTACAGCCAAGTCCAGCTCATAGGAACATGGCAGCATGGCAGTGCAGCAGTGCCTACTATTAATAGACTTTCTTCTGATCATTAAGCATCGTATTCAGTCATAAATGCCTTAGCCTTTAGGGAGTAAACAGAGTAAACAAATGAGCAGTTTAGGCTTTTAATAAACCAAAAATTGTGAGGCTCAGCTGAACAAACACCAATTTATAGTTACTAATGAGAAAACACTTCAAGCCAAGGAATGCATTTTGGTTACAAGGAAATTCTACCTAATCAATTAACACCAAAGCTAAGGAAAATACTTGTAACAGAGATTCCATGTCAGATCAGACTCAGGGGATTTTAGCTCCGTATTCTAAAACTAACATTCATTCCAAGGGGTGATTTGTGGTAGAAAAAGGGAATTTAATCATGGACTTGTGGAGGGTTTTTTTGTTGTTGTTTGTTTGTTTGTTTGTTTTTATGCCAAAAGAAAAATTATAGATGCCACTCTGAGTAAGACGGCATATTTAATTTATTATTCGAGGCATCTCCCTATGCTCTAAACACACAGCAATGAGACACAGAAGAGAAAAATGGAAAACCAAAAAGATATCTGGGCTAAAATCAAGAAAACAAGTGCACAGAATAGAAATACAGACCAGTGTTGACAGCTGAAGCAATAGTCCAAGCAGTTTGGGGGAACCAAGGTAGAAAGTGGTAGCTGAGGGGTAAGCAATTATAGGTAAAAAATAAATAAAAGAGAATGTGGTATATCATATTATATAATAATATAAAATATTAATTAGCCCTCAGAGGTAAGACTGTACTTTATTGTGCTATTAATGTTAGGCACGGCCTCATGACTTGCTCAGTCCAATGAAATGTGAGCAAAAGTGATATGCCTCCTGTGGAAGAAGCTTCAGGCGACAGTGGCCAGTTTCCCCACGTACTCATCAAACGAAAAGAGAAAACCCCGTTTGCCTGGGTCTCAGAATGAAGGTGATGATGGAAAGCAGCAGAAAACAGCACCCACAGCAGATACTAAATATGAATGAGAAATGAAGCTTGGTTGGTTTCTTTATGCCACAGAGATATTGGGGTCATCTGTCATTGCAATATGGCCTACCTTATTCTGGACCTGAGAAGGCTTAATGTTTAAATTTTCTCTCCAGGGTAAAAGATAAGGAGGTGGTGATGGGGCTTTGTCACTGAAGTCTTTCCAGAGTTCTAGTTCCTAGGTGGCTGCTGGCCTAGGCAAATGACAGCCAGAGACTCACAATGAGACCTGAAGCAAGAAGCCTCCTGTGTAGGTGGGCAGATCTATCGCGTCCCTGACACCACCTCAGCACAGACGTGTCCAATTACATTGTAATGATTCTTTAAGAACTGCAGGCCAGGAAATCTTGGGCAGGAAAAAGTAAGCTTAAACAGAGAGGAACAGTGAAAATAAAACAAAACAATCACTCCCTCAAAAATAAGCCAGAAAATCCAAATTCCAAAATTTATGATGAAATTTAATATTATAATTACAATAATCATAATCAACACCCAGAATAGTAATTGACTCCAGATGAAATGACAAATATTTTTAAGACTTACAAAAGAATATTTCAGGAAAGAAAATTTTTTTAAAAAGCTTTTCATTTCAACACACACATATCCTCAAACCACAAGAGATTGTGAAACAAAAAGAGAAACAAAAACCATAACTTACAGTTAGATTTGAAAAAAAAAAAAATCACCATGAGAAATATCAAAAACTAGCCACAATTTAAAAGAAGTTGATGACTTAGAAAATGATTTAAAATTTCACTCAGAATGTAATAGCAAGACTAGGACAAAAAAATTTTTTTAAAAAAAGAAAGAAAGAAAAATAAAAAGAAGTGGCACTTAATAGAGATGAAGAATAAATTAAAGACTCAACATGCAACAAAAAAGTTTAGAAGGTTGGGGAAAAAAGGAACGGCAGAGAAATGGTAATTAAAAACATAACTGGTAGATTTTTTTTTAGAATTAAAGATACAAATAAAAATTAAAATGTCCTTTGAATTCCTAGCAGGATAATGAAAGATAACTCACATCAAGATGGGCTTAACTGAAATTCCAGAAACCTTTAAAATCTCTCAGAGAGAAATACTTTCAGATTGGTAAAATAAGGATCTCCAAAAATCTGCTTCTCCATGAAATTGATAAC
Source organism: Cynocephalus volans (assembly GCF_027409185.1). Taxonomy (NCBI): domain Eukaryota; kingdom Metazoa; phylum Chordata; class Mammalia; order Dermoptera; family Cynocephalidae; genus Cynocephalus; species Cynocephalus volans. The sequence continues at coordinate 231,319,972 of NC_084461.1, forward strand.
ACTAATAAAAATGGCAAAATCTTCCAGAAGATTTTGGAACTCTTCCAGAACTCTCAAAATTAAATAAAAGTTTGTAAAAATCTAAGTAGTGTTTATTCAAGAAAAAAAAAATCTTGGTAAAAATGGCAAACTTTGTACCATTTTAAATAGCTCCATTTTCATCCCCCTCTCCCCAGCTCTGTGGGGACCTTAAAAACTAACGATCTAGCCATCACAGAAGTTGTGATATTTGTAGGTCCACCAGACACCAGAAGGGGTAGAAAGGGTTTGGAGATCCTCAAAGGGTCCAAACTGGAGAACTGTCACATTTGACTTCCCCATATACAGGACTGGACTTTTATGACTTGATTCAGAGTCAGTGAGGAAAGCCCTATCCCTAGGGAGTTCGCTCAACCAATCAGCAGCAATTGTTTAACACTGCTGTTACCTGAGGCAGCAATACAAGTTGGAGCAAACAAGAAACTTCTGAACAAACGTAAAAAGAAAATGGGGAGGAATATGATATTCATAATGGGCTTTGAAAATCTCCAACATATTCCTGGGGATCTAGAATACTGTACACATGTGTAGAGCTGTGCACAGGGGATAAAAGATCTGAGAAGGCTCTAATCTCTCACCTCTGGCTAATATTGAATCTTGCAAAAACAAGAAGTAAAGGCAATCGCAAGTTGCAAATGGCTAAAACACTGAAGACTTGCCCCAACACACACACATATCCATACAATCAAACATTTTGCAATTCAAAGAATGATATGTTCTACAACAGACGTGAACCTTGAATGCATTATGCTAAGTGAAAGAAACCAAGCTCAAAAGACTGTGTAGTGTATGGTTTTGATTATATGAAATGTTCAGAATAGGCAAATCCATTTACACAGCAGGAAGATAAGTGTTGCCTGGTGCTGAGTGGCAAGAGTGCGGGGAGAGAGTAAGGGGATGGGGGGTGACTGACAATAGATATGGGATTTCATTTTAGAGTGATAAAAATATTCTAAAATTGGATTGTAGTAATGGTTGCACAACTCTGTATACATACTAAAAACAACTGAATTGTTCATATTGAATTTACATATTATGTGAATTTTATCATGTAAATTATATCATTAAATTTGTTATAAAATAATAGAGAAATACAGTTTTCTAAAAAAGGAAAAATACAATGTTACCACAGTAATCCTTAGTCATATTAAATTCCAAAAGTTAGTAAAAAAAATATTTTTAAAGCACTGAGAGAAAATAATCATCATCCTAGAATTGAATATAAAGGACATGAAACTATCTTCCAAAGGGAATACAAAATTAAAACACTTTTTAGATTTTGGGAACATTAGAATTTACAAGTTTTGGACTTTTACCAAAAAATGTTCTATAATATGAAGAAAAATAATAAACACAGTACAACAGAATTTCAGCAAGGCTTATGTAAGATTGACTTTAAAAAATCCTATATAACAAAAATAGTAAAAAATCCTATATACCAAAAATAGCCCATTGGAACATATAATGCAAAATTAATGTCACTCACAATAGCAAAAGCATCTTTAAGGTACTTAGAAAGAAACTTAAGAGATGTGCAAGCTCATTATAGAGAAAAACTATAGATAAATAAATAATATAGATTCGTAAAAGAACCTAAATAGAACAAAATAAGAGGTTCATGAGTGAGAGAACTCACTTTTGTGAAGATAACAATGTCTGTTAAATTAATAATTCTAATGCAATTCCAATAAAAATTTCGGTAAGACTTTTCATAAAACTTGACAAAAATGTATATGGAGGAGCAGGAGCCAATAATAATATTGATGAGGACAGGATTTGCCTTATCTGATAAAGGTGTGTGATAAAGCTGTAATAAGTGTCATAATGGCAGAGGTAAAATATAGTTTTAAAAGGATAAAATAGTACCCTTTATTGTCAATCAACTAAAATCTGCATGAGAATGATAATCATAAAAGACAGCATCATGGTTTTCCTGATAGAGAGGTAGGAAAATATAGCAAGGATGGTCAAGGAGCTTTACATGTAACTGCAATTTTTGATTTCCATAAAAAAAAAATCTTTTTGAAAAAAATATAGTAAAATGCTGACATTTGATAAAATTAGATGTTGTGTTCACATGCATGCTTCTAGTGAGGACTAAGTAAAATAACAGTTTCTTAAAGTTACTAATTCAGACTAGGACCTTAATACATATACATATTTTTTCCCTTCTTTCCTGAAATGACAGAGAGATATTTTATTTTCCTTTGGTACCACAGAATCAAAGAAGCACTGATAAGTTTTACCTTTATGTGACTCTATTTGCTACATAAGATCATAAAATATTAAAAAAAAGACATAAGATAGGATCAACTAAAAACTTTTCCTTCTACTGAATAATTTGTTTCTCTTTTTCTTAATTAAACAACAGTAAAATGCTAGATTCTCTAATTTCAACCTAAAAGAAAGCAACAGAATGAAAATAAAATGTATATAGCACAATTGCTTCTGGTTGAGCAACTCTCTAAATTTTCTTTATAGGAAATATTTTTAAAACTCATAAAGAAATTTTAAACACCATTTTTTAACTAGACTGAGTTAGTCTGTGGTTTTATGGCATAAAAAGTGGGCCATTTTCCTTAAGTCTAGGTTTGTTATGCCTGGAGTAGTCTTTGACAATAAAATGGTAACATGCCCAGGTGATTTTCACCAGCATTGTAGCTGTACAAGTTGGGATCAGAATTCAAAACAACCAGTGATGTGGAATGGTCTTGACATTTGTATTTGAGTTTTGAAATTTAGATTCATTGACACTCATTCTTCATTCCTATGCACTAAAAAGAGAGCAGTAACAAACAAGGCCAGACAATGCCAGGTGGACTCCAGGGAACTGCAAAATATTAATTTCTTAGGTTTGCAGAAGCAGCCTCAGCATGGATTTGGAAGCACAGATGGATAATGTCCACAGGGACAGAAGAATCTGTTCAGTTTCATTTTAGGAGCGAAAATAAGGTGGTATATCTTTTTTACTTACCTGTCCTCCAGAAATAACTGTCTACTCTTTGAAATGCCCTTATGAAACTTCTAAGTTCTGGAAAATTCCTACTCCTTTTTAAAGGTGCAGCTCCTACATAGATTGCTCCCTGTTTACCTAGACATTAAAATTGCTCTCCGCTTTATGAACTCATAACATGATATGCTCACTTAGAGTCCTCTAGAATGCATCATTCCAGAAACACTTTGTTAGGTAATGATGATAATGTTGATGAGAGACAATTCCTCCCTTACAAGTGAGTGTGGGGGCATAGCTACAGCATCAGGCCACCGCAGTGGGGTATGGTAAGTGCAATGGTGGGAGAAGCAAAGGAGGCTGAAAAATCAGTGTGGAACCAATTAGTTTTGAGTGTGAGGGACAGTTGCAGACTGAGTCCCGAAATGAGAGCAGAAGAGTAAGTGAATGCAAGAAATAGGGGTGTGTGTGTGCGTGCGTGTGTGTGTGTGTGTGTGTGTGTGTGTGTGTGTGTGTGTGTTTCTAGAGGAGAGATGGCTGGCTGAGAATGGATTTGGGCATTTGAAACAATGACAGTAGTATAAACAAAGATGTGAAAGTGGCACAATTCATGGCATATCTAAAATTCTGAAAGCAATTGTGAGTGGCTTGTTTGGTGTATAAGATACACCAGTAAATAAATTAGCAAAGCAAACAAGGTAGAGATGAGGGCAGTACTTGAAAACCACCTTAACCATATTTGCATTGGTTATTTGTCTTGACAGACCCATTTGCCCTTTCTTTAAGTAACAGAAACCTGATTTTTCTTTCCTCATAGTACATGTGCTTCAGGAAAGATTGAATCTAACTTGTTCCACAGGAGAGAGGAGTAAAAAGAAGCCTTCTCTGACCCCACCACACACTTGGAGTTCAGCTATGAAGAAAATTATCAATTCAGAATAAAAACAAGTTTTCTTAAATTTTTTGCTTGGTTTGTGGGGGTGGGGTGTGGAGAATGTAAATGTAGATATATTTATTTGCCTTTGGGTATGAAGTTCAAAAAGATGCTGCTAAAAAAAAAAATGGCAGCCTGAGAGAGCCAATCAGAAGAAGCAAAGTCTAGCAATGCATTCCAGGCATTAGGTTTATACCTAGAATGGAGCGTCTCCTGAAGACTGAAACTTATGTCAAATAACCCAAAATACAGGTCTTATTAAGTATTGCTTGAATTGTATTTTCTGTTGTGTGCAGCCACAGGGTCCTGATTGATAAAGCCAGGTTAAAGAGTATTGATTTTACCTGAGAGCAGTGGGAGTTAACTAAAGAAATTTAAGTGGAGAGGCATAAGAACATGTAGAAAGTTAGCTTGGATATGTGGTCTGGACAGGATGGCTAAACTGTAAGCCCTGAAAATAACACAACAGGCAAACATAGGAGGACTCTGGCAAGTAGAAAGTGGAAGATAGATGGGCTAGGGACCACAGGACTGGAGGAACAACAATGTGGGCCAGCGTCTTCCAGTTCTGGCCCACCCCCATACCAGCAGCAAATCCAGGTTTGGAATCTCATGATCTCCAAACCAGCAGAAGAAAGAAGCCCACTTAGGCTCCTTCCTCCCTCTGTTGAAGTATAATTCTGCCATAAAGAGGCCAGGAGATCTCATCTCTGTTCCGGGAAATTGAAGTCCCCACTCCATGTACTGAGCATCCCAAGGAGCCTGGAAGCTGAGGCCGGGATAAGGCAAGAAGCCAGAGAAACTGTGCTCCCAGAGACTAACAGGGAAGCCCAGCCCAGGGAAACATTTGCTGTCTCACAGTTGGCACCAGCAGGGATTAACAAAAGACCCAATGGCACCAAGCAAACTATGCAGATAAAAATGGCATCTCAAAGGCTCTGAAAATTTAGCTGTCATTAGAACTGTAGCCCACAAAATTAGGTAAGTATCTGCATGGTAAACCTAAATGGGTGACTGCCTGCTAAAATAGAAGACTTAACTTCTATTTTAACTTCCAGAGTTCACCAGCATTAAATAGCCAAAATGTCTGGGATATGTTACAAAAGCACTTATCATAACGAAAGCTCAGGAATTACATCTTAAATGAAAAAAAAAAAAAGAAAGAAATGGCATAATGTCATTTATTTGGCAAAGGTTTTGAAGTAGACAACATAAAAGTGCTTCAATAAGAAACTACAAATATCTTTGAAACAAAGTAAAAAGTAGAAAATCTAGAAAATCTCACTAAAGAGATAAATAACCAAATTAAAATTATGGAACTGAAAAATGCACTGATCTTAATTTTAAATACTCACTGACAAGAGTACAATAGCTGAATTAATATTTCATAAGAAGGAATTGGTATCCTTGAAAATAGAACAATAGAAAAATAGAGTTTTGAGGACATTAGCAAGACAGCAACTAGAGGTGTTTAATATTCATTCTCCCTACAAAAAATGACCAAAACAATGAATGTACAACTACATTTTGACTGGAGTGACTAAAGGGGAGTGCTGGAGTACAAGGGAATGACAGAAACACTGTGGAAGCATAGAGAAAAGAAGGAAACATCTTCCCTCCACTACCCATTCCCGTATTCAGGATAAGCTCAGAACCAGGAGGTACTTCTTCCTGTGGGGAAAAGGCAAGCAGGAGATCCCCACTGGCCCCCAATACCTCCATGGACACCTGAAGTCTCTCTGAGCCAAGCTTAGGGATTTGCTTGGAGTTCACGTGGCTGCACTACTCCAAAAAGGAGCTCATGTTGTGCTCCACTCCCACAGCTCAGTCTGCTACTGCACTGTGTCATCTTGAAACCAGAGACACTGATAGAGCCTGTCCCGCACTAGGGGCCAGCAGCCATTGCATCCCTTTATCCCTGAGCCTTTACCATCATTGCAATACAATTGCACACACACTCCATAGTGTGCCATCCCTGAAATAGCTGCTACAGCTTCCTACCTTCTGGGAACAAGCTGCCTAGGAGAAATTCCAATTGCTGCTGTGCCCCACGCCTGGCTACTAAGAGCATAGGCTCAGTGGAGGAGCTATGTTCCCTGGACCCTGAACCAACCCAGTGCCTTGCTCTATGGAAAACCGAGTTTTGGCCTAGGAGAGCATTTGTGACCCTGGTGCCTGAGCCCATGCTGCATCCAGACCCTGAATGACCAGGTGCCCCTGTCCAGCAGAGAAGTCATGTCTAAGCTGACTCTCTCAATGGATGAACCAACCTGGTGTAACCTCCTTCCCACCAGGAATTGGAGCTTTGGCCTACAGGAGCAGCTACAAGCCCATTGCTAAACCTACATAGTTCTCTGCCCCTTGGAAACCTAAAGCCCAGCTCAGCAGAGCAGCCAATGGGTCAAAGAAGAAATCAAAAGAGAAATTTTATGGAATGCACCAAAAGCAGTTCTAAGAGGGAAATTTATAGCAATGAATGACTACATTTAAAAAGAAGAAATATCACAAATAAATATCCTAACATTACACCTCAAGGATCTAGAAAAAGAACAAACTAAACCCAAATGTAGCAGAAGAAAGGCAATAATAAAGATTAGAATACAAATGAGCCAAATAAAAAACAGAATAATCATAGGGAAAAATCAATAAATCAAGAGCTAGTTCTCTGGGGAAAAAAAAATAATTAAAAAATAATAATAAAAAATAAACAAACACCTAAGCTAGAAAAACTAAGAAAACAAGACAGAAGACTCAAATAAACAAAATCAGAAATAGAAGTGGAAACATTATAACAGACTCTTCAAAAAAAAAAAAGCTATTATAAACAATTAAATGCCAAAATATTGAATAACCTAAAGAAAATGAGTAAATTCCTAGAAAAATATAACCTACCAAGATTGAATCAGAAGGAAATAGAATGCTTGATCAGACCAATAACAAATAAAGAGACTGAAGAAGTAGTAGCTAAAAATCTTCTAACAAAGAAAAGCCCAGGAGCAGATTGCTTCATGGTCTAATTGTACCAAATATTCAAATGAGAATTACCAATATTTCTTAAACTCTTTCAAAAGATACAGCTAGAGGGAATATGTCCAAACACATTTTAAGAGACTAGCATCACCTTTTTACTTAAGCCAAAGACACCACAAGAAAATAAAAGTACAGGATGAGATATGTGAATGAACCATTGATGCAAAAATCCTCAACAAAGTATTAGCAAAGCCAATCCTACAACACATCAAAAAGATGATGCAACATGACCAAACGGAATTTATGCCTGGCATGCAAGGTTGGTTCAACATATCAAATCAATCAATGTGATACATCACATGAACAAAATGAAAGATAAAAACTACATGATTATCTCAACTGACACTGAAAAAGCACCTGACAAACGTCAGCATCTTTACTTAATAAAAACTCCTAACAGTTTAAGAATAGAAAGAAAATTTCTCAACATAACATAATAAAGGCCATTTATATAAAAACCCACAGCTAACATAATTAATGGCGAGCAACTGAAAGGCAGAGACATTCTCACCACTTCTATTCAAGATAGTACTGGAAGAATTAGCAAAAGCAATCAGACAAGGTAAATAAATAAAAGGCATATAAATTTGGAAAAAAAGTGAAATTATCTCTATTTGTAGATGATGTGATTTTGTATGTAGAAAACTCCAAAGATTCCACAAAACAACACTAGAACTAATACATGAATTCAGTAAAGTTGCAGGATACAAAATCAACATACAAAAAATCAGTAGCATTTCTATAAACAAATAATAACCTAGCTGAAAGAGAAATAAAAACAAGTGAATTTAAGATAGTATCAAAAATACTTGGGAATAAGTTTAACCAAGGATGTGAAGATTTTTACACTAAAAACTATAAAACATTGATGACAGAAATTAAAGACACCAGAAGATATCCCATGTTCACTGATCGAAAGAATTAATATTTTTAAATGTCCATACTACCTAATGTAATATGCAGATTTAACACAGTCATTATGAAAATTTCAAAGGCATTCTTCATAGAAACAGGAAAAAACAAAAAATACAAAAACCAAAATTTCTATAGAACTACACACACTAAAAAAGATGCAAATAGCCATAGCAAAACTGAGAAAGAAAAACGAAGTGGGAGGCATCACAATTCCTGATTTAAAATAATATTACAAAGCTACAATAATCAAGACAGTATGGTTCTGGCTTAAAAGCAGAAGCATAGACCAATGAAACAAAATAGAGATCCCAGAAATAAATCCAAACATACATGATCAACTAATATTTGACAAGGGCAGCAAGAGGACACAATGTGGAAAGAATAGTCTCTCCAATAAATGCATGTAGAAATTCAAGTAAAACTGAATTTCTATATGCAATAAAACGAAATTGTACTTTATCTCACACAGTACACAAAAATCAACTCAAAAAGAATAAAAGACCTAAATGTAAAAGCTAGAGCCGTAGAATTCCTAGAAAAGCGTACAAGGAAAAAGCATCTTGACACTGGCTTTGGTGGTGATTTTTGGATATCACACCAAAAGCTCAGGCTACAAAAGCAAAACTAAATTGAACTACACCAAACCAAAAATAAATCGAACTGCTTTGCACAGCAAAGAAAACAATGAACAAAATAAAAAGACAAACTATAGTTAAGGAAAATATTTGCAAACCACATATCTGGTAAGGGGTTAGTAACCAAAAGTTTTAAAGAACTTTTACCACTCAATAGCAGAAAAACGAATAATCCAACGTACCTGAGCAGACATTTCTCTAAGGACTTAAAAATGGCCAACAGGTACATAAAAGGGTGCTCAACATCACTAATCATCAAGGAAATGCAAATTAAAACCACTATGGGATATCACCTCACAGCTGTTAGGATGGCTTTGTCAAAAAGACAAGAGATAGGGAATGTTGGCGAGGGCGTGCAGAAAAGGAAACCCTAGCACATTGTTTGTGGGTATCTGAATTGGTATAGGCATCATGGAAAACAGTACACAGGTTCCTTAAAAATTTGAAAATAGAACTACCATATGATCCAGCAATCCCTTTTGCATATTTCCCCAAAGGAAATGAGAGCAACAGCTGTTAAGGATATCTGCACTCCCATGTTTACTGCACCAATATTCACAATAGCCGAGACGTGGAAACAAATTAAGCATCTGTCAATGGCCAAATGAACAAAATAAATGTGATATTATTAAGCTTTAAACAAGGAGATCTTGCCATTGTTGACAACATGGATGACTCTGGAGCACATCATGTTAAGTAAAATAAGCCAAACAGAGAAAGAAAAATATTGCATGATCTCACTTTTGTGTGGAATCCTAAAAACAAACAAACAAACAAAAACAGTCAAATATACAGAGACAGAGAATAAAACGGTAGTTAAGGGAAGGAGGGATAGAGAGATATAAGTCAAAAGACACAAGATCGCAGACATGTAGGATGAACAAATCTAGAGCTTGAATTTAAAACATGGGGATTATAGTTAAAATTGTATTGTATTAGGGATTTTTGATAAATATGCAGATTTTAGCTGCTTTTGTCCCAAAAGTTACTATGTGAGGTGATAGATATGTTAATCTCCTTCATTATAGTAACCAGTTTTCTATCTATATGTATCCCATAACATTATGTTGTAAACCACACATATTCTTAATAACATTTATTTTTAAAAAACTATTTTAAAAAGAATAAAATTAACTTACTTTCAAAATTTGCAAAAAAAGTGGATATTAAAAAGTAAAAGTGAACAGATACGATGTGGGGGGAGGGTCGAGAGGGAAGGAGTAAGAGGAACTGGTAAAGGGTCACGAAAACCAACTACAATGTATATCGAGAAGTTAAAAGAAAAAGAAGTTAATTGAAAAAAGGTGGAGCAGTTGGTTGGGAGACTACAGTAACAATCCTATGAGAGAGGCTAGGGTAGTGGCAATGAAGAAGGAAATAATTGGATAGATTTTAAGGTAGATTTAGATGGAGAATAAACAATTCACAAAGATTTGCTTGGATATGGGTGTCAGTTATCAGGGAAAAATAAAAAGTGAACCCTCACTTGGCTTAGACAACGGAGTGAATGTTGATATAAACATCAGAGGAAGCAGACAGATTTGGGAGTTAAAAAAAAAAATCATGAACTCGGTTTTCTTTATTTGAGGGGCTATTGAGATGGACAATTTGATATTTCAGCCACTCATGTTATGACATAGTAATTTATTAATCTCTCTGTCGAAATCAGGGGCACCTAGTTTAGGACCTGGCAGATAGTAGTATTATTAATTTTCGTGAGGGTCGAATGATTAAATGATTAAGTTAATAAGTTTATTTTCCTCTAAGATTTAAGAATATTTTCCCCTCAGCATAAACCAGCTTGGCCAGACAAACTCACAAGGATGAGGAACAGATTGCCACACTTCTAAAGATCAGCCAGGCTGCTGGGCACCCAGAGTCTGCAGTAAACGAGCCTGCTCTACCGTGGGGGGATCTTTCCATATCCTAGAATGGAATCCCAGCTCAGTAATTGTAGTATCTGCGACTTAAGTCCAGATACCACAGGCCATAGAATAAAACACTGGCCTTATTTTATGTCTTATTTTTAAAATTTTTAACTTTTGAAAACATTTTATTTTTTAACATTTGAAAGAATACTTCATACATAGACTCAATTAGATCATCAGAGCTGATCAGTTTATCAAGAGCATATCATATTTTATCTCATATTATTTCTATTTTTTTCCAAGATTAGCAACTTGTTTGAGAAGACAAATAATAAAGTTATGGGAAAAGTATACCAGATTCCAGAATGTTAATCAAGCCGGTACTCTTTGCCCCATTCTAATTTAACCCAACTGGATGTACTAAGATGCTCTCATGACCTTCCATTGCTATCTAGGAACCAGAGATAAATCCTTGGATCATCAATTCAAGAATCATTGCCCCACAGTCCAGCAGTTTATTAATACTTCTGCTAAACCAAGCTCTCAGGGAGTCCATGACAGAGACTGACTTGATACCTACAGGAAGCAGCTGCCAGTTTCTTTTTTCTCCAATTTTGATGAATGCCCCGCTGGGGAGACTCAAATTCCATTTTCCCTAGAGCTCCTGAGTTTTCTGCTCCTTCACCAGGACACCCAAACAGAAGTCCTACCTTCTGCTTCAGCTAGCCCCAAAGAGGACCAAGAGTTTCCTGCCAGCCCTATCCCTAGACTGGTCTCAATCTCAGCCTATATTTCTGTGGTCTTTTCTGCCCTTCTGAAGTTACGGTCTACTCTGGTGCTCATTCCGATGATGCTTGACGAAGAATATGTTCAAATTGCCAAAACACAGTCCTAGTTTTTTTTGGTTTTTTTTGTTTTTCTTTCTCTAACCTGTGGGTTCTTCAGTTTTCCCTTGGTACTTTCTGCTTCTAGAATGTTCCTCAGTGCCTATGGCAGAGAAGCCATGCCACTTCCTGAAGGAGACATTCTGACACAAAGTAGGGGCTCCATTTGTGGTGGTCACTAAAAGAAATCATTATCATATTAGGCATTTAAAAAAAAAAAGTGTTCCCAAGAATGGAAACTTGAGTAAGCATGTAACTTTATCCACCATTGGGTTTTGGAGCGAGGGGTCATTGCTGGGAACAGTGTTTTGTAAGCTACTCTCAGATTTTTGATACACCTACCCATTTTTCTAAATTGCTTGAGCAGAAATTTTTTTAAAAAAAGAAATTTTGAAAGGTTTTTCTAAATCTTTATAATCATTAAAATTAAAACCATCTGTATTTATAATTTAATGTAATTAAAATACCATGCATATATGTGCTGCTATTTAAATTTCATATTTAACAAAAAAGGATGGAAAATAAGAGTACATGTAAAACTGTAAATAAAACAAATAAAAATAACATAATGACTCATGTCTGTTCATTAAAGGACCAGAATTCATTGTTGCTTTACATATATTTATATCCTATACTAAGTACAGAATATTTCAGTTTTTATAATATTAATATTAGCTAAATTATTGTCTCGGGATTAATTTCCTACGGAAATGAAGGCTGGGTCTGCATCATGTCTAACTGGCTGGTTTAAAATATCAAACAAAGCAACTTGTTCATCAACAGACTCTTGCAGTATTCAAGCACTGCATTATCTACATGTGTATGAATGTGTATACAAAAAAAGCTACATTTGGTTATATCCATTCTAGTACAATTTAGAGAGAGAAGAAAGATTTGTAGGAAGAATTATAACTATCCACATTTAACAGAGGAGAAAGTGTGACTAGAGTTTTTTGACGTGGGCTGGTAATTTTGAGGTTTCTGACTTTTCGAAGATGGGATTTAAAATGTAGTCTTCTAATCCTAGTCAACTGGTCTTGACCTTACTGTGTGGAATAAATATTTATTAAAATCAGCAATCCAACTCAAACAGATCTTAAATAAATTGTACTTAAGGAGAAAGATATTCCAAAATGCCTTTCGATATTGCAATTATTTTTGTAGTTTTCCTAAATTTAGAAAAGTTGTGTAATTTTAACATTAACAGACATAACTCAGCCCAGAATCCATTAGAATGCACATTTGAAATTTAAGCTAAATAATTAAATTATTTTCAAGGTATAAGCCAACCCTAGTAAAATGCATGGAAACAGAAATTTAGAATATATAGGTGCAGCTCAGCCTCTGCACTAGTGTTTGAAGTGTGTTAGGAGAACAGCATAAAGAAAGAAACCACATGAGAAATGTGTAACATCCTAGTTGTTATTCACTAAAAATGAGAATTATTTCTAAAAGAAAAAAAAATACATTGGCCGGTCATGGTAATCATATTTCACAAGCTATTTTCAATTTCTATATGTGTTAAAATGTTCCAAATAATCTAGATACAATTCAGAGTATTTCATCTTTAGTCCTCAAATACTGGCAAAGGTAATGATAAAGAGCTACTGTCAATTTTGATTGTTAAAATGCCAGTTTTATTAGTGATTGCTTTTTACAGTATAGGATCCTAAATACATAGAAAGACGACACCTATACACATGTTCCCTTTTGTTCCATAGTCAGACTGCTTGAGGGTTCAGTTTAAATTTGGGAGCAAACTTGAACTTCAGAAATGTCGGTACTCAACAACAAAAGCTATTTTCAAGGTTGCAACAGTGGATTTTCTGTCAAAAGTATTTGTCTTTGCTTCAAATGGCTTAAGAAGCCAGAAAACCTATTTTCATCAATTGAAGGAGATACAATGAAATTCCATTTAAAACAAAGTGAAATATTTTACGTCATTAAAAAACAGTCAATGGCATTAATTGCTACCAATGAAAGAACAGATTTTTGTTTTTGTTTTTTAATGTATTGTATGAAGGAATTCAGAGAATGAGAATATTGGACCTGGATGTTTAAAGAGATAGGAATCTCTATAATTACTTGGTGCCAGGTGGGTTATTGACACAGAAATGAAAATCTCTAGGATAACTTCTGGTTAAAAATGCAGGTTGACAACATGCACATTTTTTCCCTCTCCTTCTCGGGAACCAATTAAAATGTAAGTATGAAAAACAGTAGTCCAGAAATCTACAACAAACAAGAGGTTGGTAAAGAACCATCAGGGTATAAGAAGTTTCTACAAATCACGGACAGCTGCATCATCGGAAAAGCAATAACTACTGCACTAGAATGGAGGAAATGCAGCATGGGGCACAACTGAGAAGTGCTATGGCACTCCCAGTAAAACCACAGAGGAGTTTGGGACTGAAAATGTGCCTAGCACACCTGAGGGTTCAAGTAAGACATGGGACTGGATGCATAAAGGTGGGGGGGGGGGGAAATACTATTCATAGAGGTGAAAACATTCCCTACCTTGTCCTCCTACTCCTAACTGATAACACTGAGCAGCCAGTCCTCTAGCCATTACACAGAAACCTGGAGGGCCACCTGGGGAGAAATGTCCAATGACATTCCGATAGTGAGGTTTCCCCAGAATGACACCAGCTGTAAGCCAATTACTGAAACATGAAGATCCCCCCTGCTGACATGCACTATGCACATAACTCCCGATGAGCTTCTTGTATCTTACTCTTAAACACGAACAGAGGATCACAAAGAGATCACAGAGGTGATTCATAGAAAATAAGAAAATATCATTACCAATGATAATATCCTTGAAGAAATTCAAAAAATTAAGTATTTCATCCATAAAATATGATATAAGTTTCTCAGAAAATAATCAGAGCTCTTCTAAATTGAAATGCTGTGGTTAAAATAAAAAGAATAAATGAGTAGGAAGAAACATTTCTTAATAAATAAGAAAAACTGACAAAGATTGAAAAAAATATGGGAGAAGAAAAGATTTTGAAAACCAATCCAGGAGATCCAATGGACAACCAAGAGAAATTTAAGAATGAGGGAATAGAAAACAAAAACTGTAGAGGAGAAAAATATCCTTAAAATAATACGATATGATTTGCAGAGCAAATGGGCACAGATCTCTAAATTAAAAGAGCCCATGAAAAGAAATTTTAAAAGATCCTTGCTCATGTCAACATAGAATAAAGACATTATTCAGACATGCTAGTGATACTGAAGAAATGCACACCTCTTCTTTAGCTATAGGAGGAAAAAACAAAATTAGAAAGAGGAAAACAAGAAAATCCAAAATGACATGTGCAACCCAGGAAAACAGCAAAGGTCAGTCCGTGAGGATTGCCGGGCAGCAGATTGAGAGGCAGCTGTGTGTGTGAGATGGGTGCTGGAGAACACAGGGCTCCAATGGAAAAGTGATAGTCACTGGTCACTTGGAGAGTTGGGCGGAGAGGATTAAAAGAGTTGCTAGGTACTCCAGAAAACCAAAAACTCTATAGAAAGTAAACATACTCAAAATACCCTACATGACTTTATGGTGAACAATATATTAGTATGTGAAGGTGAATAGTCTTCATAAAGTACCAGCTTTCACCATATACCTATGAATAAGGTAAGAAAAATATATTTATGGTATAGAGCATCTAATTGTTCTCAACAAATTGGAAGAAGTGGGAAGACAGAAGGGCTTGAGAAGGAGGAATAAAAAAAGCATAAGGATGCCAAATATCCTCATTAAATAAGAGTCAAACATTGGTCAAACTGTCTAATTGATGAAACAGGAAATACATGTGTACATATTTCTTTTGATTACATGAAAGTGATCTGTATGATGCAGAAGACTTATTTTCAGAATAAAAAGGAACAGTTTTCTAAGAGTTGTCCTACAAGAGAATTCTTCCCACGGTCCCAGCCTCATTACCAAGAGCACATTATTGGTATAGGATAAGAGAAAAAAATGCAGCAGTAGAACACATAGACTTAGATATTAATCAGCTACCACCCTACCAATCAACCTCAAGCAAATTAAGAAATGTGATCCTTACCCATAAATTAATCTACTAAGTCTCCTTTCAGTTCTATAGAAGCAGATCTGTATAGAAGAAAGTATATAAAAAATATTTTTGTAAGTCATTGACCAGTTGTAGTCAGTTTTGTTAATGTTCAATTTTCAGTATCTGCATTGCAAATTAGCATCACAATAAAAATGAAAAGCCCACCTAAGAGCAAAGAGAAAACCTGGCCACAAAATATTTTTCCTGTTTTGGAAGGTTGTTGTTGCCTGCTGTTTACATTTGTATATTCACACAAAAAATTTTCTAAGTAAATTCTAGTTCGTCGTCTATCAAGAACATGTCAACAAATGTGTCAAAATAACTACTTTTTAGCAAGCTTTAAAGCCTCCATCTGCATTTTGCATTCAGGAGTAATTTCACTGCAGCCACGAACTAATATATCAAAAGAGCATTTAAAAAGAGATTTTTGTTCAAAGAAATAGGCACATCAAAGCAATTGAATAGAATAGTATCTAACTTCTGCAAAGCAGTATTATCCTTTCTGAAATAAAAACCTTGAACACACAAAATCTAAGTGGAAATCAAATCTGATATTAAATTTTATTACTTAGAGATGACTTACTGTATTGGTTAAAAGCTGACATTTCAAAGTTATTCAAAAACTCATGTTCAGAGAGATGATATTTATTCTTCCACAAACTAAAATTCAGTCTACAAACCTTGCTTCCCATCATGAGAAGGTCAATATTCATACGTATACCACACTGTTACCATTTCAGATCAAGATACTAAGCTCCTTCAATAATAATTTTCTATCAGAGGAAACTGGCATGAGGGAAAGAGGACAATTAATTAATTACCTGATAGTTTATCATGGCTTTTTTCTCTAACTTTACTGTTCTTCTCTTTTAAAACTCTATCTTTGGTGTTTGTTACTTCTCCCAGTAAAGAGTGCTCATTTAACGAATGGTGATAAATTTCAATTCCTGAGTAATCAGCATCCTTTAGTTTGCATTCCCTTACTACCAGTGTGGTTGAAAAACTTGTACTATTTCTTTCTCCATATTTCTTTATAATCTTCCCCATTATAATTCCAACATTCATTTCAAGCTTAAGCATGTCTCCCTTCCATTAAGATTATATATTTTTTAGTTGTTTAGGTTATTTATATTAATTTTGCATTGAATCATATATAAAGCTTTAATCCTTTTAAATGTATTTTATGTAAATCATGAGAATATAATTTTATTGTTTTGTTTCCATGTCGTTTGACAGTTCGCCAAATATTAAATAATGCTTAATTTTCTCACTTAAAATGCCATCTTTCTTTTCTAATTTCTATAGGCATTAGGTTTTGTTCTGGAAAAAAAGGGAAGGTACCAATCATTAGTTTTCTATTTTATCAAGTATTTCTTGGTTTTTCTCATGTGTTTATTTTGATGAATTTAAAAATAGTTCAACTCCCTCCCCAAATAAAATTTTTATTCAAATTTTATTGTATCTTCCAATCTCTCTTGCAATCATTTTCCTCTTTAAAATATTGATAATTTGATATCAGAGCACACCAAACAGAGACAGTGCTAGACAGTTAGACAGTGTAATTTAAATTACAATTTTTCATATGACATTGGGATTTTCAAACCAGGAGCATGGGAGGAAATGTTTTTGTTGCAGTGCTCTCTCTCTCTCTCTCTCTCTCTCTCTTTCTTTTTCTTTTCTTTTCTCTCTCCTTCTTTCTCTCTTGCACAGAGCCCAAGACATAGTTTTATAGTTTTAAATCATATAGTTTCTGCACCTATCTTATATTTCATCCTAGATTTTGCTGACTTCACGTTAATTTCTTAAAAGTAAGTAATTTTCTTACTGTATGATCTCTTTTCTTTTAGATTTTGTGGTATAGATCCATGCTGTTTAACAGAAATATTATGTGAGTCTACTAAATCCCCATCTACAAATGACTGGATAAGGAAAATGTGGTATATATATGCAACAGAATACTACTCAGCTATAAAAAATTTTTAAAAAATGGAATTCTGCCATTTGCAGCAACATGGATGAGCTTGGAGAAAATTGTGTTAATTGAAATAAGCCAGGCACAGAAAGAGAAATACCACATGTCTTCACT
This sequence comes from Cynocephalus volans, assembly GCF_027409185.1. Taxonomy (NCBI): domain Eukaryota; kingdom Metazoa; phylum Chordata; class Mammalia; order Dermoptera; family Cynocephalidae; genus Cynocephalus; species Cynocephalus volans. The sequence continues at coordinate 231,337,386 of NC_084461.1, forward strand.
TGTAAGTGGAAGCTAAGAAGGAAGGAAAGAAAGAGAAAGGAAGGGAGGGAGGAAGGGCGGAAGGGAGGAAGGGAGAAAGGAAGGGCCACAGGAGTACTTTGAACTTTCAGTAGGAGAGAACAGACCTATGGTTACAAGAGGTGGGAGAGGGGAAGGGGTTTAGGGAGAAGCTGGGTAAGGAACACAAAGAATAATCACAATTTGTAATAATGAACATCCTAAATATTGATTTGATCATTACGTACTGTACACAAATACTGATAGTCAACATTGTACCCCCCAAATATGCATAATCAATTATGTCTCAATAAAAAGAACACAAAAACTTTTTTTACCCACATTAAAAGAAAAAAAAGAAAAATTAATTTTATTAATATATTTTACTTCATTCAATATGTCCAAAATATTTTTTCAACATACAAACAAAATTTAGAAAGTATAATGAGTTCTTTACATTTCTTTTTTCCCCATACTAACTCTCTGAATTCTGGTATGCAATTTTTGCTTATAGGGCACCTTAATTGGGACTAGCCACATTTTGTGTGCTAAACAACCACACGTGGCTGGGGCCTACAGTATTTGACAGCTCAAACAAAAAATTAAATGATTTTCATATGAAGATTTTAAAATCAGCCATCTTTTTGAACATGCAAAGTGTATCTTCCTGTCTTTCATTTACCTTGGGATTTCCAGGTAGAACAACTAAATGCGTGTATTGATAATATTCTTTATATATATTCCTATATTAATTGTTTTGGCTATCTGTTATTATTTAAGTTACCTTCACAGAATTGTTTTGTTTATATCAATTGATATCCTAATGCTGTACAATTATCACAAAACATTTTTAAATAGTCCCTGTTTTGTCATGGAATATTAGACTTTAAATATATTCTAAGATTTATTCTCTCTGTGTGAAAGATTTTTTTCCCAAGTTTCAGCGAGGTGTGGTTTTCATTTGATCAGTCTACCAACAAACAATGGGAAATAACTATATATCACACAAAAAAATGTTTTGATGTATAAATGTTGTCACTGACAAGGGACAGGTTGGCAATAGCTCTTTATAAGAACTAAGTGCATTTCACAGTACTTTAAGGTATCATTTTAAAAATGAGATGTGCACTTCAACAACCTATTGATCTATGATGTGCTCAGTTTCCCCGGACTCAGGTTTCAGGACATGCCTCTGTGTTTCCAGCCACTCTCTGAGATTTCAGGCACCTCCTCTGAGCTCCCCCCCGGAGTAAAGTTGCTGTTGCCAGTTACGCCAATTTTCAGAACCAACACAGGGAAAAGGAGACCACAAGAGGCTGGCTTATGCAAGTCCAGTGGCTGGGCACGCTTAGTAGAGAGCACAGAATATTTTTGAATATGCCTGGTGCATGTGACTGGATCTGACAGATGAACATGCTCCAGGAAGAGACCAGCTGAGCGTGTGCAAGACTAAAGGTTACATAACTGGGGACTACCCCCTTAATTGAATACTTGTTAGAGAAACTATAAAAGCCGAATCCCAGCCAAAGGCAGGGTTGTTGCCCACTTTTCTGGAGGCGAACCGCACTTACGTCACTGGCCGAGGTGTGGTGTGTGTACTTTACTTTGTATAAAACTTACTTTCAGCAAGCAGCTGCTCCCTCTCTTGAGCCAGCCTGCACTTTGTCCTGAACTTGAGTATGTTTTTCTTGTTCTATGTTAGACTTGGTGCCTGCCCAGTCTCTGGAGCTAGGCCGCACTCTCTCTGTGGAAACTGTATTTCTTATCCGTTATATTAAATTTTTTCTCACTTTCTATTGTGACTCTGCCCTTGAATTCTTTCCTGTGGCGGAGTCAAGAACCTGGTAAGAGGACTGGGTAGGTTGAGGCAGACTGTCAGGCTGCCTGGACTCCACCTCCGACATCACTATGAGATCAAATATATGAAAAATGTTTGGGACGTTCTATTACACACAGTATTTATTTGAATTGTGTGCACTCCCAGTACTTATCTGTTTAACAGTTCTTGAGATAAATCTTAAAGTAACACTAAATGTGGAACTTATTTAGAACTTAATATAAAGCATACAAAAATTTATGAGAAAAATATGATTTTATGTGTTTTGAAAGTAAACAAAATATCATCTTATGACTTTAATGTATCACCCATTTCTAACAAGTTGCATAGAAGTTTTTTGAAATGTCTTGTATGAAAATATATGCATTCTTTTGTTTAGTTAGTTAACTCTTTTAAGTATAAAATACGTAAGACAGGAGTAGCTTAGGAAGTAACTTAAGGAAACTTCGAAATGTAAGGATCAACAGGAAACTAATAGAGAATTTTTAAGATAATATTTACAAAAAAGCAAAACACTGTAAGACTAATCAGCTGGTAATACACCATATGACTAAACAACAAGCTTTGATTGACATGAAAAGCTTTGACACAGAAAATAATGTTGTAACTATGACCTTTTCAGTGGAATATACTGAGGACAAGAGTTGAATATATTGAACAGGACTACACTATTTTGCTAACTATTACTTTTATTCCTTAAGATCGTATATGTAAGTAAGGACTGATTCCCACATTGCTGCATTACTATTCACAAGTGAGATTAATTTCTGTGCTTAATTTATTTCTGTCATTGTCAGATTTCATACTGCATTTTTGTTGACCTTGTACAATGAATTGAACTTTCCTTCTATACCCTAGGCTTCAAAATAAATTAAATGACATGAAATCATCATAAAAATTTTGGTGGCTGGTAAAATTTTCAAAGATTTTTAGTTAGTATTTTTAAAATTTAATTTCATGACTCTTGTTCTGTTTCTGTTTTTATTTTCTTTCCCATTCATAATGGAAATTAGAAAATTTCTACTTGTGCAAATATATATATACATTTAAAAAATAATTTAATTTCTTAACTTTGAAAATACTTAGAAGCATACCACTTATATTTCCTTTTTGTTGTCTAAATTATTGATTCATTCCATTATTGGAATATTTATAAACCCAATTGATTTATTTCTTTATTTTATATATGACATTTTTTTATATTTACTTTACATTTTCAAATTTATTGACTTTTTCCTTTTCTTCTCTTAACATTATTTCTATTGTTTCCCTTTTTTTTTTTTCAATTTAAAAAAAGGCATTTTAGTCTCAGATTTTTAGGCTGAGTACTTCCTGAACAGAATTTCTTAAGTATGATTGTCAATTGTTACTTTCTTAGTAGCTGTTTGTGGATTTTATTACCAATTTAAGCCAGGGGATATTTAGAAGAGTTTTTGTGTTTGTTTGTTTTAATATGAAAGTATTTGGATTATTATTTTATTAATCTGTCTTTGTTTTATTTCACTGTGGTCATAAATAGTAACTAAAAATATCCTAGTTTCTTGAAAACATTGCTCTTTTATTGTAGTTAGTTTATAATTAATTTAAGTGTTCCATATATATTTCTAAAAAATTCCTATTCTGTTTTAAGATGAGTTAATATCTATTTTTTTTCTTGTGGGCATTCGGTTTCCTCAGAGCTATTTACTGAATTTTTCTTTTTTTTTTTAATTTAAATTTTTATTTATTTTATTTTATTTTATTTTGTCAATATACAATGTGGTTGATTATTGTGGCCCATTTTTTTACTGAATATTTCTTCCCAGTTCTTAGAGTATCTATTCTTCTTGATAGATTATGTTATATGACATTTGAAGCTGTTGGAATAGAATATTTTTAATTCATTTACAAAATTCATTTAGTTTTCATTTATAATATGCATTTAAATGTGTATACCATTGCCCTGTATGTTATATATAAAAATAGAAAATTATGTAATTTCTTTCTTATGAAGAGATTTGTTAAAATTATACTTTCTTTTTTTTCGATTTTACTTATATTTATTTTGGGGGGGTACAGCGTGTGGCTTCAGTACATGCATACACTGAATAACGATTCACTTAGGGTAGATAGCATAATTTTGTACCCATTAGTCCACCACTTCTCCTCCTGCCCACCCCTCTCTCTATATATAAGCTTTTGTTTTTCATATGCTGATTTTATCGATTCTCTTTAGTTTTGACAGCTATTCTCTCTATACTTTTATTTTCTAAGTAGATAAATAATAGTGTCTGCAATGCGGATTTATATAATTTTACTTCACCCTTTACAATCTCTTTCTGTTATTTCTTCCTCCATTATTAGGCTTGCTAAAGATCCTAGTATCAAGTTGGATGAAGGAGATGATAGCGCTATTTTGCCTTATTGATGATTTTGTTTTACTTTGAATTATCAGAGCGATTTCTGTGTCTTTCTTGGTGTTTTTGTGGTTTTTGTTGCTGTTGTTTCGGTGGCTGGCCCTTACGGGGATCTGAACCCCTGACTTTGTGATACAGCACCATGCTCTAACCAACTGAGCTAACCAGCCAGCCCACTCTTTCTTGGTATTTGGTTCGCTATTTTAATCTGTTTTTAACTCTCACATTGTTCATGTTATTTCTTTGTGCTACATTCTGGGTTCATTTTTACATCTGTTGATAATGATCTTGTGGAAGATTTTCTTATAAATGCTTTTCCTTGTTTTGGCTGTGATTTTCCCTGGGAGATCACTAGCATCATGAGCTTTTCTTTAGGACCAGTTTTTCAGTGCCCTTGATTGTGAATATCTCTGTGGCATGTTCCCTATTTACCCCTTGTCAGGCTTTATGTTTTTCTGAAGTTGTGGAGGGGTTTATATGCTACTTTTCAGGTCAGGCAAATGGTTATCACACTACATGGTGAGAGCAAATTCAAACTCCAAACTACAGCTAGGTGCTTATGCTTGACTTTTCTTTCTTTCTTTCTTTTTTTTTTTTTGCAAAGACCCGAGAAGTTCACCCTACTCCTATAATACAATAATTGAGAGCACTGGGTGGAGCGTTTTAATTCCAGACTCCCGCTTTCAGCTTTAAAGCTCATTTCCAGCTATTCATGCAATCATGTCCCATGAAGTTTTCTCTGTGTGTCTTGTGCTATTTCCTTCCTTCCTTCCCTCCCTCTTTCCCTTTCTTCCTTTTCTCCTTCCCTCCTCTCTTTCTTTCCAAAACAGATCAATATGATTATTATCATAATTGATGATTTTATTTTTTTGAGTGACAAGGATGTACTGAGAAGATTTTGCCAATGAGAGTTGGGACTCCTAGTTAGGAGTTTCCTTTGTCCTTCTCATCACCTTGGCTAGGTACACTGTCACTGGTGCCCCCACTTCAGTGTGTGTCACCTGAGCCAAGAGCTAACCAGGAGGTCCATGTGCAGGGTCTCTGGGCCCTTTGCAAAAACCAGTCTCACCTGCTAATTACTTTATACATTTCTGTCTTCTACACAGTCTTTGAAAGACAGCATTTCACTAGTTTTTCAAGCTGATATGGAAGTGCTTGTGTTGTTGCATTTATTTGACCACACCGAGATGAATCTGGGAGGGAGGAAATAAACTGCTACTGATTGCTGACCTGGGCCTTCATCACTGAGACAATGATGGAAGACAATCAGCTGTCACCAGACTCCTTTCTGTTAAATTGCTGAAATCTTGATAATTTTGTTTTCTAGATTTTTAACGAGGATAGGGAGGGGAAGTTGAGTCTTATCACACCAAGAAATAGATTGTCACATATTTGTCCCTATTTTTTATATTTTCCTATTGAATGGGAGAATTTGTGTTCACTGAAATATTTCTCCACCCCACTTTTTTTCTCTCTGGAAGTCTTTCCTCTTCTGCTTCATTACTTATAAAAATCCTTCTATATATGCTAATCTGGTCCTTTATAATATACAAAACTGTGTGACTTTGAGTTTTGACTTAAAATGTTCTTGAAAACTTGCTTTCTGACCAGATGTTCAGCAACCTTCCTCATCTAAAAGTGTCATCCCAGGCTATGACCAGCTCTGAGCATTACAGACACTTGGAAAAACACAGATCCGTGGAGGTTACTGGAGCATAAAGGTCAAGCTCAGATGAGACAAGAAAAGCAGAATCAGGCTTGTAACCTTCAGCAACCTCCCTTCCACCTCAGCTGTGGTAAATCAAAGCTGCTTCATTTTGACACGGGTATGACAAACCATCTGAGGTGAAATAATTGCGATTCACAGGGGACACTTTGTTGAAGCTGGCTTCACTGAGAGCATTAACATAGAGGAAGATTGAGAACAAATCATTTTGAAGAGATTTACAGCTCTAGAAATGAAAATACTAAACAATATTAGTTAATCCAGAATCCCCAAATAAAAATACTTGAAAATCTAAACTCAGTAGGAACCAAACTTAATTCAAATGAGTTTCTTAAGAAATAAAACATATACATTCCAGTAGAATGATGACAATTATTCCTTCCTTGGATAGATATTTACTGAGTCTTTTTTCCTACCAGACTTTTGTTTCTCAAGTATTCAAGTGTGTGACAAAACTTCCTGGGTGCAGACCTTGAGAACATGACCTCCCCGCCACACCCCTGCCCCCTCCCTGCTGCAACTTGCTCATGGACACAGCTCCTCTCTTTGAGTTCTCTGCTCCAGACTGACCTTCTGCCCAAGCCCACCACACGCTGACACACACTCTGCATTTCCTGCTGTTCCCCTAAGGACGAGCCCCTGCTTCTTTCAAAGCCCCCCCCACTTCTGCATCATCTCACTTGCCTTCCCGGGGACTTTGCTTAGGCAATTATTTTCTCTCCTTTCTGCATATCAACTTCTCCCTCCCTATAGCATCATCTACTTTAACGTAGGAACGTGATTTTCATTTAAAAAGTATTCAGATTCTTAACTTCACGTCACTTTGAGCTGACACCTCAATGTTTGGCCCTCTTCAGAGCCAAATACCTTGTAGTTAATTTCTTCAATGACTTGTCTCCCCTTCATTACCTTAAGTCTCCCCAACAGTTTCATTTGGGCTTGTACTCCCCATCAACCCTGACACTGCTCTTGTCAAGACCGCACTTGCCTTCCCTGTTGCAAGTCTCATTTTCCCATCTCTTTCTCATCTTCATTTCTCAGTGCCGTTTAAGACACTGTACCCTCTCTCCTTCTCTTGGCATCACTGAGCCCAATTTGTCCCACGCCTTGCTTTCCTATTATCCCGCTTGCTGCTCCACCTCAGTCTCCACTTCTGACTTTTCTACATTATTCTATTTTTTAATGTCTGGGAACCCCAGGATCCCCACCTCCCATTGTTGTTGCTGTTTTTACCTTTAGACTATTCCTACGGGACCACATCCTCTGGCAGTGGTACTCTCTAGGTGTGGGGACTCAGGAATCTGCAAGCCCAGCCTCGACATCTCTCCAGAACTCCAGCCTGCAAGTGCGTAGCGTCTCAGTGTCACCTTGCCAAGCACCACTTTTGGTGGTCTTCACCCTCCAGCTAACCCTGCTCAAGCTGTTATGGCCTCAGCAATGTGAACAGCATCTATTTAGTTGTTCACGCTCAACTGGCAGTTATTTCTGGTTTCTGCTTTTCCCTTACTTGCCACATCTTTCTTTTGTCTTTATTTCCAAAACCCACTTCTCTCTACATCTATCATTAACACCCTAATTTGAGGCAACAAGATCCTTTGCCTTCAAACGGATTTCCCCAGTTCTTGCCCCCCCGTACACTTGTACCCCACAGAAGCCAATGTGATCTTTTTAAACTGCAAATGAGATATATCGCTCTTTTGCTTAAACACGTCTGATGGCTTCATATCACAATCGGAATAAGATATAAATAACTCACCCTGGCTTGCACATCCTCATGTGGTCTAATGCGTGCCTACCTGCTACCACCCTTCTCAGTCCAAAGCAGGGGTTCTCAACCTCAGCACTAGTAGCAGTTTGGGCCAGATAATTCTTCGACAAGAAGGCTATCCTGTGCATTATAGGATGCATAACACCCGGTTTCTACCACTGGATGCAAATAGCACATTTGCATATTATTGTAATTGATGATTTTATTTTAAGTAGTGACAACCAAAAAGGTTTTCAGACATTGCTAAATGTCTCCTAGAAGGCAAAAAAAAAAAAAAAAAAAAAAAAAGTAAAAGAAAATTGCCTTTTGTTGAGAACCACTAGGGTAAAGTGATTGTAGTCCAGTTTTCCCAGACAGTCCTGCACGCCTGTTTCTATTTATCATTAAATATAGCATCTCCTTTCACTCTCGAAGGTGTCCTGATTAGGATGACAATGATACGATTGTGTTACTCTTCTTCCAGTGTGTTCCAATTTTCATTCTGACATTTTGTGTGTGTGTTTTGTTTTCTTTTGAACATATGAGGTGTGTCTCAGGCTTAGGGTCTTTGCCACGGATGTTCTCTCTCCGTGGAATGCTCCTCCCCTGAAGGCTTTTTCTTTCTTTTTATTCAGATCTTATTTTAAACCATGTTTCTTTTCTGATCAAACTCAAAGTAGCAATAGAATCATTCTCAGCTAAATTACCTTATCATTGTCTGATAAGTTTGTTTATTCAATTATTGTCTACTTATTTTCAATTTATCTGTCTCCTACCCAATAAATGTACACAAACCATATCTATCTGCTTAGAACAGTGCTTGGTCCACAGTAGGTGTTGAATGAATGAGTGTATTCCTGACAACCCTTCCCACAACAAGCTGTAGTGTCCCTGTTATGTATCATTATTGCATTCTGCATGTTTACATCATGGCTTCTTGTGCAACTTTTAATTAAATATTTATTAATGTATAATTATTATTTTTATAAGTTTCATGAGGACAGAATACATACATTATTTCTTCCTCAACTCTAAATGATAGAATTTGAACTCGCTTGTAAAATATACTGCTTGTACATATTAAGTGCATAATCAAATAAATCGTGAGTTACAGTTAGTGCATAGGTACACAGTGCATAGCTGGCGCATATAGCAAAAGTAATATTGGAAAATCTGGCTGGAAAGTTCTATTCGAACATGTAAAGATAAGCACAGATTTATCCTTGAAGAATTTTACATATTATGTATGTAAAAAATTTTACAGTCACATATGTGGTTGCTTTCAGATATGCTTTCCGTTTTTTTACAAATAATTTTATGACTATTATATGTCTGGTTTCATCAATAATCATAAATGATTTATAAAAGGTGTGATTGCTTAGTTCCTTGATTGAGTTCCCCTTGCAAATATAACAGTTTTTCCATTCTCTGATATTGCATGAGCAGTATAGAGAATGCTCAACTTGGAATTTTCGGGAAACCATTAACACTGTAGTATGTATCCCAGAAAGGCTTGTTACCCACAGAGGCTTCTAATAAATGGCAGGAGGACCTCAGAGTCAGATGACACCCAGTATGACACTTATTTCTGAGTGACCTCTTTTCCGTCCAGAATTGGTTATTTTCCTCACTGGTTTGCTGGAATTATGCTATTTTAGTGATCAAATAGGTTGGCACAGACTTGCAAATATAGGTTCAGAAGCTCTGAAATTCACACCTTGAAGAGACGTTGCAAAGGCCAGTAGAAGGATTGGATTGCGTTGGTGGGTGGGGGGAAAGGTGTGATATCCCGGGACAAAAGGAAAACCATGAAAAGATTTGTCTGCCATTCGGAGCTGTTGGAATAAAGTTATTCATAACTGACACAAAACAGAATTAATCAGGACATTTACTTAGCCGTATTTCTGTTGAAGAGAAAGGAGTTTTGTAGAAAAATTCTAATAGGCATTAGAGAGCAGCTACCAAAGTTTAAAATGACAAGAGAGCATATAGGCATGAATAAAATCTAGAGTCTCAGTCTGATTTCATTCTATACCATATCGTGAGACAACTTTAGACTGAGATCTGATCCACTATTTGCTTTTATAGAGGATTCACAGAAACACTGGAAACAAGTAATACATTTTTAATTTTAGAAAAAAAAAAATAAGTCTACAGAGGAGTCCTTAGACTACAAATCATTGAGCATGCTACGTGCAACAGCAAGGTGCAAGAATGCGTGCAGGAAATATTTGTTGACACGAGCAAGGGGAAGATGCTGGCATCACTGAGGGGCAGCCTTGGTTTACAAAGAATGAGGAAAGTTCACCTTATTTCCTTGTTTGATTGCAATGCTAAACTAGAAGATTAGATAAATGTGGAACAGACGGCATACCTAGGCCCATCACCAGGTCCCTAAGGACAAAAATAAAATACAGTATGTACTGTATTTTGATATGTGGAAAAAAGCCTATGGTTGTTTGCATGTTAACTAATTAATTAATGGTGGGATGGTTTTCTCCATCTTAGTAGATATTCCCTTTTCCTAATACTTCCCAAATTTTCTTTGACTGAAAGAATTCTCTCCATCTCTACGAAACCTTTCCCTTCCCCACCTCCATGGAAACCAGGGGAGTCATATTCCACCCCTCTTCACCGTGATACAGCCAGGAGTGAAGATATGGCCAGTGCCTCACCTGAAAATAGGACCCAGCATCTCACCTGCAAAATGGCAGCAGTAATATCAGTCTCAAAGGTTTTTTTTTTTTTTTTTCTGGTGAGAGAGACTGAGATTAAATGAGATTGCACATTCAAAAGAAGAAGTTTTAGGTGTCCAACAAACGGTAGATCCTTCACTAGTTGATCATTTGAGAAGAATATACAAGCTGCTATGAGATTAATGCTCATTGAGCAATTAATCAACGTGAGATTAATTGCTCCCTAGCAAGTAACTCCATCAAGAGGAATGGTAACAATTTACAAAGGCAATATCAAAATATTTGTGTGTTTAGAGCAAGGGAAGATGGATACTTCTGGCTATGGGATCTGTTTCTAGGTGCCATACATTCTGGAGCACATTCAAGAGAGAGTGACTATTCATACTTTCCCTTAGCTGATAACACGTTGACGTTTGTCCTGAATCATGCTTGTTATGAATGAAATAGGAAGAATCAATTATCTAAGAAACTCCCGAGATAAATCTTCCTACACTTGATCACTATTCCACATTCTTTTAAAGCAGCTCAGAATTTCTATTTGGGATATCATTTGATTCTTCTTTACCAGCACAAAGAAGATGTTAGTTTTTAGCATGCTTTCTCTTGCAGAATCAACCTGGATCTTGAACTGTTCAGTCCCAAGACGATTAGTAGCATAGTAGTCTATGGTTATGCTCTTGTTGGTGTGTTTCCGCTCGTGTCCATTGTATATTCAGTTATCAGTATTGCTAATTTCTGGTATGATGATAATATACACCAGTAATGAGTCACCTCTAATAATATTTTGTTTATGTTCAAGTAATATATTTACTTTAGAAAATGAAACACCCGTATTGCTTTCATTTTCTGAAGTAAATATATAATACTTGAACACAAAAAGATGTGGAAAATGGAAAGATAGAGGGATGCTATGAGGCAAATACTGCTATATGTGACAATGGGATTGATCTCTGGATGACAAGGGAGGGGCCAATTGGAGGGGTAGAGGTTTGTCCTTTGTAAATGTTGGTAAGTCTTTTCCCCTGGCTATCAAAAGGATTAGAGAGTCGAGATGCCACTTCCAGAAGCAAAGCAAGTTTTCTCTTTTCTTTCTCTCTCTTCCTCTCTCCTTCATTTAGTTTATTATCTTCTAACTTTGCAACCTGGTTTCTCCTGCTTCATCAACTCATGTATCATCACAGCAACCTTTAAATGTAACAACCAGCCCCTAAGGATATATTACTAATCATTTGTGGGAAGGCAATGAGTTAATAAAAACCAAAAAAGTAAATTTCTGGAGGGGGGGAGGAGAAAGAAAACTAAAGGTAGACCTGTGTTCCTCTTATATATTTTAACACATTTAAGAAAATTGTAAAAATTAAGACTATAACATTAATGCACAAATAAACAGCTCAATGGAACACAATAAGAAGATCAGAAAAAGAACCAAATACATTTAAAATATGTATCTTTTCTTGACATGTTGGTTATTAGTTATAGTTATGTATCTCATTTTTATTTATTTATAAGTATATAATGTTAATATACAAATGCCATTTAAATTACTGAAAATATACTACTGATAATATTATTAATTAAAAGATCTTGGAAATCTATATAATTATCTAAGATAAATAAAGATGGATTATTTTCAAGATTTAAGCATGAAATAATAACACTCTAACATCCCTATAATTTTTTAAATGGGAAGTTGTTAAATAAATTTGAAGTGAGGAGGGTATTTTTAAAGTATTACACAAAACCCAGTAACCACAAAAGAAAAAAAAAAGTGATTCACTCTAATAAAAGAAAGAAAGAAGAAAGAAAGAAGTGAAAAGTGTTATGCCTTGTAGTTTTAAATTTGAGAATCTTTTCATGTGTTTAAGAGCTACTTGTATTTCCTTTCCTGTAGATTCTCTTAATATTCTTTGCCCACTTTTATATTTAGCTGTCGGTCATTTTCTTAATGACTCGTAGGAGTATTTATATATCTATAAGGGGAATGAAGCTTTTGATTATGACATGAGAGTCAAATGGTTATTCTCTTTTCATCTTTGCATTTTCTCTTAATTGTGGGAATTCATGCCAAGCAGAAAACTACTCTCTTTCTTTCTAAATGCAAATCCACAGATGAGTTGCTAATCATGTCATTGTCTGAGCATGTTCAGATTGCTATAACAGAATACCTGTGATTGGGTAGCTTATAAACAACAGAAATTTATTTCTCATGGTTCTGGAGGCTAGGAATTCCAAGATTAAAGTGCTGGCAGATATGGTATCTTTTGAGGGCCCTTCTCCTAGTTTGTAGATGACATCTTCTTTCTGTGTCCTCACACGGTGGAAGTGTGGCATATACTATAAAGCATATGTTCTTCACAGGGCCTGGTTTTCCAAAGTCTTGCAGTTTCAAATATTGAACTTGCAGAGGACAGGAAATTTTCCTCTGGCTCTAAGTCTCCGGTGTAAGATAAAGATTTGTGGCACAGCAAGGTTGCTGGGTCAGGGACAGACTAGTTACTGATTGTTATGTGAAGATACTGAGAAATCGCTGTAAGAAGGAATGTTTGCTAAGATCAAGCTTTTGTTAATTGCTTTACTGGAATGTCATCTGGCTTGTTTCACTGAAGGTTATCAGCCTATACTGTTAAACTATAAACCCACCTATTTTCTCTTCCTGTAACTTCCTGATCTGGAGAATAAATGCAGGAAGAGAACCCCAATTTGGCATTAATTTCCTGAGGAAGAGTTGCCTCTTCCTGGAGGGTCCCAGGGAAGTTAACCACTTTGGGGCTTCTCACTGTTCAGAAGAGATGGGGAAGTGGGGTGACAAATCCGTGGGGGGCGAAGAAGCACAAAGCAACATGGAAGAGCAAGACAGCTCTCTGAGTTCTGTTCTATAAGGGCACAACTCCCATTCATGATGGCTCTGCCCTGATGATCTAATCTCCCCACAGCCCCACCTCCCAATGTCATCTCATTGGTGATTACATATGAATTTTTGGAGGACACAATCATTCAGACCATAGCAGTAATATTACATTATATGCAAGAAATAAAATTGTATGTAATTGTAAAAAGAATAAATGTTCTATATGCATTGAAATAAGACGATCTTGTAGACCCATTGCTAAATAACAAAAAAAAACAAGATGTGGAACAGTATGTATTAGAGTTGTTACATATATAAAAAGGTAAGAGGGATTTGTTTTATTTATCTTACTTATATATTTATAAAATAACTCTATAAAGATTTACAAGAAACTAACAGCATTGATTTCCTGTGAAAGGAACTGACTGAATGGGTGACTGGGGTAGAAGACTTTTTATTGTGAACCCTTTTTTACTGATTGATATTGAACCATGTGAGTATACTACTATCCTAAAAATTAAATTAAACAAAAACGTAGAATTGTAGAATGAAATAAAATGTTGTTACTGTATTAATTATCCATAGCACTTGGCAAAGTTACAGGCATTTTGTAAATGCAAAATACACTTTAAACTGGATAGACTAAAAACAGATTTAAAAAGGGAACCAATAAAATATGTTACCTTGGACAAGTCTCTCTTTCACTTATTTAATCAAAATAACTTGAATACCTAATATGATGGAAACAGGTTAGTTACTTGGGATGCAGGGGTAACCAAAACCAACATGGTACCTGTACTCTTATAGAATCTACATTTTATTTTTCAACAATCTGCTGATACAGTTTTACATAAAACACACAAAAAGCAAACCAAAAAACCTAAAAAAAATTTTCAGAAATAGTCTGTGGATTTTATTTGGAGCTGTAATAATACATATTTAAAGAACAATGCCAGTTTACAAAATATGTTTTATGTAAGAGCATGCTATATCTCTCAATTTAGGTCTTCTTATATTCTACAATAAATCTTTAGTTTTCTTCATCTTGGTCTTACCTTCTTAGTCTTATTTGCATAGTTCAAAAGAAATGGGGATAGTAAAAGCCATTTGATCTATGATTATAAGAGTTAAATGACAGAACATATGCGAATATACCTGGCAAAGTTTCTTGCATGAACTAGAATAAGTTGTTAATAAATGTTATTTGTATCTGAATCAGCTTACACCATAGAAACATGTATGTGAGTTTTAAACTCCTCATTACTCACTCTTAATTAGGAAGCAACATTTACAGATTGTCCACAGAATATTCATATTGGGTGTGGAATGTGTTCCTGGACCATGATGTGGGCTATGCCCAATATTTGGAAAACTCCTTCAGGTGTAATCATAGAGCTTTGCTGTGAATACAAGAAATCAGGAAACACTGGAAATCTGATAATCTCCTCATGGTTTAAAGCACAGTGGGAATCAAGTGTTTATCTGCCAGATCAATTTCGCATTAATTCTCCCACAGATCTTCCCTGTGGGAGAATTTTGAAGTTTTCAAAATCCCAAAGAAAATGGAGACAGTGGAGATGTGAACCAATATAATGGAACAGTTAAAACCTGTTCATAGCAACAGACTCAAAAGTTAAGAGAGCCAGAATGTCAAAAGATCCAGTGCTCTCAACAGCTTATTTTTATATAAAACAAATCATAAAACAGTTCATTTTAATTGCTCAAAATTTTATAAGTGCCTATCATGGGTCAGGAATTAGATTATGTACCTTGGATTGTATTGCTTAATGAATTCATTTTATCCTAAACTGTACTAAGAATGCATCCATATTTTTTTGCCTGTTTTAAGTTGAATTTTTAATAATACTGCCATCCATGATACTTAATCAAAATATTCATTTCAAGAAACGATGGAGAATGTCTTGCTCTTGACGCCTCATGAAAAATAAAATCAGAAAAAATTAAAAAGTCTCTTTTGGCAAGAAAATTTTATCAGTTCCTTTCAGAAAGCACTTGGAAGACTAAATTGTAGCATTGACAGATCTGAACTTAAATTCTTAGAAACTGATTATTTTGATGGGTTAATTAACTTCTCTGAATCTCAGTTTCCTTCACTATAAAAATCATCATACTTTAGGATAGGCAATAAATGAGACATGTAGATAGAGGCCTAGCACAACATTTGGCACAGAGTGAGACTTCATTCCATGAAAACCTCTCTGTTCGAATTCAAAATATGGCCCTAGTGCTATGAGAAAACTTATCACCCTGTGTTTCTGATTGCTGCCAGCAATGTGGTCGATTTTTATAATTCTCTGTGCTCACTTTTATAATCCATATCACGAGAGGCTATTTACAAGTTGTGTCCAATTTTTAAAAGCCATATATAAACTGAGGGTGACGGTAGTACCAAATTAGAAATAAAGGTGTAATAGCTCAAAGCGTTCCATTTCATGTCAGTCACACAAGAGTAAAACTGCTCTGTCATCCTGTTAAAAGGGCTCTCTCAAGGGAAGGAGGCCGGTGGTGCGTGGCCCGGCACAGTGCTGTGTTGGTCGTCTCGCATGGGCATCCCATAAAACACCATCCAAAGAAACAGGTAATTCTGCTGCTTATCTCCAAAATGTAACAACAGTTCTGGGCATAAAATGTAAATAAATAGATGCATTTAGGGAAGTCTAAGTAACACAGATGAAAATCACTGTGGTTTTTTCCAGCATTTTGCAGAAAGTCGTTATAACTATCTAGTTACATGGGATTGAAATTTATCCAAAGTGGACTAGGAGGAAAAAGCACAAAAAGCCCTGAGAGTAAGGAGCAGGGTCACCTCCAATTCCCTGGCCCCCCAGGGAGGGGGTGAGGGCCAATTTTGTTTTGTGGTTTTTGTTTCTTTGCTTTTAATCTTCAGGTAGTCTTGGCCAAACTTTTTATCATTTTTCTTTCAGGTGCAACGTCCTCATGCATCGATCAATCAAGTACAGTGAATATAGAAGTAAACTTCAAAAAAACCCAAAACAGGTATATAAAATTAAACTGTATTGAAAATTGAACTGACTCAGGTTTCAGACAGCTTATCTGAATAATCTCAGTAGTAAGAATCCTCCTAAGATCCCTCAGATTGGAGAGGGTGGGGGGCATTGTGTGTGTTGGGGGCTGGGAGGATGGAACCTGAGTAGCTGTCCTGGGCTGGACGCCTCCCTGAGCAGGTGGCTCATGGCAACATGACCCCCTAGCTTACGCCAGCTCCAGCTGGAGGTACTCCGTAGGCAGAGACCAAAAGCACTGCCCAGATTTCCTCTTTGGGGACTCATGGTGTGAGCAGAGTAGAGGTCTCAAATCAGCAAACAGCAAACACCTCATTACCAAATGAACACAGGACACCACCCAGGCCATGTCGTGCCATGGCGGGACTCCCTCCCCTACCTGGCGTGTCAACCCTATCCCACTCATGACTGAAGTCACAATTGGCAAGGTAAAACTAAATGAAACCTTCCTTCCTCTGGGCCGATGAGTTTTGTAAGGGGATCCATATGCAATCAGTCAGAAGTCACCACAAATCCTCTTGTAGCAGAAGAGTATGAAAAGTCACAGTGAAAAATAATGATGCCCAAAGTAAAAGGAACAATATAAGTAATCATAATAGTCATAAGTCAAGGGGAAACAGTCTCTGTCACCCTTTGAAACTGCTTCTTCATTGTTAATTTTTAGATTGCACACCCAATGGGTTTCAAATGTCAGCCTTGCCATTTACTATACGTGCATCCTCGAGCAAAACATTTTGTTTATCTTTGTCTCAATTTCTTCATCGTTATAGTGGGGGGTTAATTTAATCTACTTGACAAGGCTGAATGAGGATCACCTGACCCAGGAAAGTGCTTAGAACAGTGTCTGGCTTAAGGTTATCATCAAAAACGAGTTTGTTGTTATTTCTCTCTTTTAATAATTATTAAATTTAAAAAATAATTTAAAATATATTACATATTAATAAATATATCACATATGACATAAAGTATTATAGAAAATTGGGAGAATACAAAAACAACTGATGAAAAATTATGTAATTCTACAATATTTTGCAATGCCTTGCCTTTAAATTATTTCTTTAAAAGCACATGTAGTTAGTGTATAAACATGTACATTTTACAAAGTTGGATAACCATATAGTCCTGCTTCTTATTTTTTATTCATCTCAATGTAATTATTCATAGCTTTGCTTTTCACTAAGTATCCCAGTTTAGATGATAAATTATATGTTTACCTAATTCATAACATGTATAGGGAATACTATATTTTATTTAATATCACACAATGGCTATTTTTCAAAATATTCAATGTTATTCTAAAATATTATGTGTAACCAAGTTCAATTCAGTACATTGTTGTACCATACTTAACCAATTATATCAAAAAAATATGAAAAAATAACATTACCAAATGTAAAATATATTATAAATCTCTTGAAATGCTGTTATGATGTTCTATCTGCAGAGTGGGAAGTCCACCAACAGACCCATATGTGCAGAATTATGGAATATATGATTAAGATATCTTTTTAAATCAATTAGGAAACTTAAGATTATTCAATATATTCTGTTGAGAAGTTATTTTAACTCTATTTTTAAAATATTGTTCTTAATCTCAAAGTACACACTAATATAAATTGCAGATACATTATAACTATGTATAAGAATGCATAGATGTATATGATAAATAATAATGGAGTATACATTTAATAAAATTGAATAGCTAAATTAATTAAATATTTAATTTATTTTATTTTGTGAAAAGCCCAAGCATTAGTACATAGGAACTAATTTTTTTAAATAACCGACCAATTTAATTACATAAAAGGCAAAACTTCTGTTCGTTTCTAAAGAAAACTCACCATAAATAATAAATCAAAGAGCAATCTGGAAAAACTGCAACATATATGAGAGTGAATAGTTTATTATCCTCAAATTCAATATGGCTGGTAATCATAGAAATGCAATTTAAAACACTGATGGAATATATTTTTTCCTATAAAATTAGCAATTAAACAATATTCTCTGGTGCTAGTAAATAAGGAAGTGAAATTAACTTTCTAATACTGTGCTCACAGAAATGAAAATTGATATAACTTTTCTGCAGAAAAAGTTATCAAAGTTCATCAAAAGTCTAGGAACATATCTTAAAGAAATAATCTGGATCTCAGGTTACAGAGACTCATGCATAATGCCTGTCAATCACTGTAATCATGCAAAACTGGAAACAAGATGGCCCACCACAGACGATTGGTTAAATCATCTATGTTACATCCTCATAATGGTATACCCCTTAAAATAATAGTTTAGAAGAATATAAGATTACAAAATGCTATGAGAAAAAGCTTACAATATATTGAATGGAGAAAAAGAGCAGTTGCAAAATGTCTAGAATGATTCCAATTTTGTAAGGCAAATAAGAATACTGTGTAACAATATGTGAACATTTAATTCTTCCTGCCTCAGATTTGATTAAGGTGTCAACACAATGGATAATAAATAATAAATGAGACAAATCACCACATGTCGAACTTCTAAAGAAAATAACTAAATAATCTAGAACCATTCTATAACATTTGATCTTGCTCACCATCTTTGAAAAGATAAAATGGACAGGAGAGAGATGAGAGACATGCCATCTTTCATCCTGCGAGTCTGGTGACAGAGCAACCTGAAGGACCAGCTCTCCCAGAGCAGGTTGAGGCAACATCATTAGCACATCCTGTGACTAGGGGTGGGCCGCAGAGGAGAAATGAGGACTGCTTGGGAGCTGTCTTAAGACCTGTTCAAGGGGACCCCTGAGCAGGCAGGAGAGTCCATTACCTTCCCGGGTGGAGTAGACCCCAGTAGGCCAGAGATAGGAGCAAGTGGCAGTTACAAGCTGGGGTGACAGCCAGCAGGGGAGCTGCGGGAGGCAGGGACAGCTGCGATTCCCTCTGAGTCCTGCTTTCAATGTATTAGTTAAAACTGAGTACATAGATATCCCACAGAAAAATGTATAGGGCAGTTAGTTGGAATGATATCTTTGAAAGGTATATTCATGAGAAATATTTTCTGTCTTGTAAATACAATTATTTTCCTGGTGCTCTAGAAATGGGGTGTGTTTGCACATATGGTTGGTAAATGTTTAGTGTTTTGTACAATTTAAAAGGGCAAACTTAAAGATGTTAGCAATCACAGATATGAAAACACCATACACCTGATAGAACACATGAATATTATGAAATTCATGGAGACATGGTCAACATCAGGTAATTGTTACTCCTTCTTATTCAAGGCCAGATAAAAGGTAAGGGTGATAGATTTCACATTCTGCTAACAATATTTTTATGGCTACTAGAGGGCAGAGTAACACAGCAGACTTAAGCATTCCTAGCAGATTCCAGTCTGATGATATCCCCGTCTCATCAGTGTGAATTAACAGACCAGGGGCAAGTGATGATTTGTTTATACTTTGTGTTCTCAGGAATCTGCCTTTTCTCCACCTAAGTTATTAATGAAAACTGCCTTCCCTGGACTATGTTGCACACTGTAGTATGAATGGTACCCTTAAATTTGGGCAATGTGCAGCCCATGCAACAGTACACAGCCACAGTGCCCTGCGTGAAAACCTGCGTGCAATCCCCCTTCTTAGGTAAAGCCTTCCCGAGCAATCTAGAACTCTCCCTCCTCTTTATGTGAACTTTTATTGCCCTCCATTTTTATGATAGTTCCTTAAGCTATCATGTCTTTTATGTGTGCCCTTATTTGTACTTGTTTGTAAATTATTATTTTCTTTAGACAACTACAAATATTTGAGATCAGGTCATATGTCCCATGTTTTTTAATCCCTGGCAGCACCTGTCTCTCTGCCTTGTTCACTGTGTAGTGATAAATGTGACAGGTAAAATAACAAAAACAGTAATGTTAATGATAGATAACACTTATTGAGCTTTCATCACGTGCCACGTGAAACATGTTCTGAATGGATTATTTTATTTAATTCCTAGCAAGAGTGTACATATTACAGACAACTACTATTTTAATTTACAAAGAGAAAAACCAGGGCTCATCAATATTAAGCAACTTGTCCAATGTCGAACTATTAGTAAAATTTTAAATGAAAAAGTTAATGAAGAAAACATTTCAATTTCTTGCAGACCTTATATCCTTTGGAGCCTATAATTCAATTTAAATATATGCAGTTTATTAGACTATGAGTTTATTGATGATAGGTGCTATAGCCTGAATATTCATGTTCCCCCAAAATTCATATATTGAAACTAATCTCCAATGAAGTAGTATTAAGAAGAGGGGCTTTGCGGATGTAATTAGGTCACGATGGCTCCACCCTCATGATAAATAGGATCTGTGCCCTTATAAAAGAAACCTCAGAAAGTTGCCTTGCACTTTTCCCCATGTGAGGACACAAGCTATATTGAGAAACAAGCCCTCACCAGACACTGGATCTGCTGGTGCCTTGATCTTGGACTTCAGGCCTCCAGAACCATGAGAAATAAATTTCTATTGTTTCTAAGTCACCCAATCTGTGGTGTTTTGCTATAGGATCTTGAATGAACTAAGAAGGATCCTTAATTATTATTGCTTGAATCCACAGCATGGTGTACATTATGTGTGCTCAACTACTTGGGTAATAAGTGAGTGAGTGAATAAAGATATACATTATTTTGGCTGTTCATTGGGCCCCACCTCTGAATGCAGGGACAGCTTGCTCTGTACTGAGAGTTGTCTCCTTTTTTTTAAAAAAAAAGGATGCCCAGTGATCCTTCCACAGATAAAGAAAGTAAGGCTCAATTAATGCACTGTGATTTGCCCAAGGCCACAGTGCTAAGAGCAGGTTGTCACAGGATTAGAACAAGACCCTTTGACTCCCAGTTCAGAGCATATTCCGTTATACCCTTCCATCTACTTGTTGACAAGTAGAACAAGTTTGTATATTTACATACAATTGAGAAGGCTGCAGAGCACAGGTCTTTTTGGAAGAGACTTGCTGTTAATACTCTTCAAAGAAACCTCCTGTGTCTGTTTAGCAAACACCTGAACAGGCTCCTAAACCCTACATCAGCTTTTCCAGGTGGTTCTTAAGTTTTCTTCTCTGTCACTGTGCCACGTATGGCAAAGGAGCTGCACTCTGCATTTAGAGAGATGGTTTGGAAACTGGGGGGTGGAGGGTGGGTGACAACCCCATGGACTTCCTGTCACCAAGAAAGGAGACCCTTCTGAGGTCTGATGAGCTAGTTGTCCCTGCTGACCATGCAGAAGTAAGGTCCTATTGACTGGTTCACGTTCCTGTCTAATGCTCTCTCTTGGGCCAGAACCACACGCTATGGAAGATTTACTCCCTGGATTTGTGAAGGGATTGTTCCTGGGAAGTGGAAGCACAAATGCCCAGTTTGGGGTGATGGGAAGTCTAACCTCTTCTTATCTTTTTCTCCAGTGTTCCTTGGAATCACATCCAGACCAGGCTCCTGGCATCTTTCAGGGAACTCTGACAGCAGAGCCTGGGTTCTGTGATCCAAAGAAACCAAAGTGTGGATGTGAGTCAGCACGTGTGGTCTAGTGCCGGCGGTCATCCTGCATCCCTCTGTGGTGGACATTAGATGACTCGAGGGTTTAAGCTGGATTACTCATGCCAAAGCTTGGGCCTGCAGACCAGCTCCCTGCCACCACAGCTGGGGCGATGCTGAGTATTGAATGGTGATGGGGCGTGGGAGGCCGAGCAGGCTCAAGAAACTGCTGCCCCTAGCCCCGTGTGAGAAGGAGCAACCTCACTCCAGACGGGCATCTTCTCTACCCACCCTATTCTCTGCTTCTGCTCTCAATCTATTCTCTGGAGCTGCTGTCAGGCTTCCATGGGCCGGTGCCCATGTCAGGATCTCAATGAGAACTCATGTTAGTACCTAGAAAACATCTGCCTGAATCTTTGGCCAGCTCAGGGTTCCTCACCTCTCTGCAGCTCTGCTTCAAGGCTGAGGACGGTAGTGATCTGGGTGGGAACGGGTGGTAAGGAAGAGAAAACAGGACAGGAGTCTACAGGTTGACCCAGCATTTGTGGGAAGAAAGGGTTGATTCTGAAGCAATCACGTTAGAAATAGTCAAGAAGCATATGGTGCTTCCTGGAAGCTAACTGCTGCTGTCCATGGCAGGGCTGGCAGCAGCAGGAGGCAGGTATAGGTGTGCGGCTATCAGCAATGATGCATTAGCTGGTGTGGCTTCTCCATAGAAGGCCCGTTTAACCCTGACCAAAGTCTGTTCCTCTCACTGCCTTCTTTGTCCACCTCTGCTCACTATTCAACCTCAAGATCCGAATGTGGCCTGCAGTGCATTGAGTCCATATGAGGGTTTAATTAATCTGTATATATGCATTGTATATTTTATCAAAAACTAACATCCAAGCACTTCATAAGACCAATTCATGAGTTTACATGTGCTCGTGAATGAGCTAGTTTTTTGGGGTGGGAGATGAGTTTCTGGAATAGCAGGTCTGAAGACCTAGCCCGGGGCCATGGCAAACACATGCATCATAGCTGCCATTGAGGCTCTCATGGTGACATCCTCACATCATTTCCCCAGATACATTTCATTTGAGGTTTTATTTTATTTTTTTAACATTTCTTTTCAAAGGTGCCAATTTCTGACCAATTCTGTGTTGGCTGGGGAGAAGAAAAGAGCCAAGGCTTCTAATCCCCTGTTGACTGAGATTTCACTGAGTAGAAGCTTGCATTGGGCAAAATGAGATGAAGGAGGAAGGAAGAAAGGATGGAGAGAAGAGAGGGGACGGAGGAGGAAAAATAGAGGCAGGTTGTTGAATGGAAGCTTATTTCCTGAGCGCAGAGTCATTCCAAAGATATCATGAGCAGCAAATTAAACAATCTTTCAGCAAGAATTTTGACAAGGAAATTTCATTAGGGATTTAAATCTCTATGAAAGCTCAAGTTGCTGCATTAAGATATGAAAATTGTGCAAATATTGTTCCTTAGAATAATGTTTGCCGCAGGTCATTGAGTTTCAGTCCATGAAATTTAGAGTGAGAAATGTCCCGTTGTAAGTAGCTAGAGGGGGAGGGTTCTAGATCCTGCCGCTGGGAGCTCAGGCCCTAGGGACATTTGCAATGGAAGTTAGACTCCATCACTCACCCGTTGTGTGACCTTGAACAAGTTTATTTAACACCTCTGAAGCCTGATTTCTTCATCCACAAAATGTGGCCAATCGCTGGTACTCCCTGCTAGACAGTGTTTGTGAGGCTTTAATGAAATGACTCAGGTAAAGCCCTTTGTACAGCACCTGACCCGTGGGACATCTAAACGCATATCACCCATGATGACGATGGGGAGTAAGGGAATGAGCTAACATTGGTCTGGCGTTGACTCTGTCAATCTCTATGATAGATGGCTACAGGTATTATTATTATCATTGCTCAGAGGAAAAGCCTAAGGCTTGGGAGCTAAACAAATCTGCCAAGTTTGCAAAGGAGTAAATGCTACACCAAATACCTCCCCATGTGTATTATGTGTGCACGTGTTGTTCTTCCTTACTAGTCTGTGGGGTCCCCAGAGCCTCAATCCTGTTTGCACACCTTCGCATTAACAGAATCTAACAGATTGGATGGCCCTTAGCGGATGCTCAGAAAATATTTGTGAAATGAATTAATGATTACACACAAAAATAAATGTATGCATGGAAGAATGGAAGGTATAATGCTTTTTCCCATTTAAACTTTGTCTCAGGGACTCATTTGGGAGTCCTCAATGTTTTTCTATTTCCAGGAATTCTGTCATTTTGACTCACATAATGATATGCCATTTTACAGAAAACAGTAGGAAAAGGAAAACAATTTTATATAATTCCACAACTCAAATACTAAAAGTCTCCTTTGAGCATTTTAATATATTTCTTTTCCATCTGTGGGACAAGGGACACTCCTTTTGCAATCTTATGTAAAAAATAATTTTCTATCTTTTGATTTCATTTAATAGAAACATTTCACACAGTTATCATCTTAATGGCAATTTAATTATGTTAGATGTGCAATATATTTTACTTAACCATAATCCTGTCATTGGTTATTTAGAATGTTTCCATAGTTCCACCATTATGAATACAGCTGTACTAAATTTTGTCTGCTTGTAAGACCTAGGTTTTTCATAGATAGAGACTCTGATGAGTTAATACTGTGTGGTAGGTTGTCTTGTTAAGAGAAAGCCCAATTAAATTAAACAAAAACTTTTTCTTTAAAAAAAAAACACTTTGCATTTACTTGAGGAAATTTAGCTAGAAATTCAGATGAAATGAAAATAGGCATTTTGAAAAGATGTTGAAAGATAGCTAGACATGTTCATTATGCAACAAAACGCACACTCACAGGCAGAACAATCCCTGTCTGTATCAACACAAAACATTTTGCTCAAGTCTGTGTTATGCATGTTTGATATTCAGAAAACCATAACTTTGCCTTTAAGATCTGGAAAAGTCTGTCATTATCCTCACTGAACTAAATTGCTGATTCAGTAAAAATCCCCCTTCCGTAGGATTCAATGATAGCAGACATCGGAAGAGCAGAAGACTATTTACAGAAAAAGTAAAACTTCACATTCGACCAGAATTGGGCATTTCAGTTTAGAGCGTTACTTATTACTCCACATACAAACAGAAACTAATAACAAATAGTACTTTTTAGTGGCAAATTGTCTTCTTTCATGAATGGAGAAAAAATAATAGGTCATTAGTACAGTAATTACAGATATGCAAATAGTGTTGCTACAAATGGGGTTTTCAGTTTGTTTGAAAACTTCTTATGCAACTGTACATGCATATTTCCTTACTTCAGTAAGTAGGGTAAATGTTAATGGTTTAATGTTAGCACAAATTACCAACCAAAGTGTAAGAACAAATATGATACTGTAGTCACCATAACATCATATCATTCTTTTAGGTAAATAATAAGCACTTTTATTTTCCTATATTCTTGCTTTTATACTGGGGGGTGAGTGGGGCCGTGGAAGCCTGAGGGCTAAGGGAGCAGAGTCCACTGGGGGTTCCCAGCAGAGGCTAGAGGGGGCTACCTGGAGGCCAGGCCCCATCACAGGGGAAGACCTCAACCTAGTTCTGAGCATGCTCTGAACATTAATGTCTGTCATCAGCTTCTGTCCTTGGCAGCTTTCAGGGACGTGTGACTGAAATAAAACCTTCAGCTGAGGTAGCAACCATTCCTTAGAGAAAGGGCTGCCTATATATTGCGTTAGAGAGAAGAAAAATGCTTGACCTACTTGGATCCGATAAGATGGAATCAGTTTTCGGCAGAAATTGATCACAACGGACTCCTTGGTAGCCTTCTTTGCACCTGAGAAAGGGGATAAATGACAAACATACGCATGTGGTTGTGAAAGATTCATTTCAAGATTTCAAGTAAAATAGCCACCAATTACATAAATGTGAGAACAGTTTATTCAGCCTCTTGCATTATTTGATTCATCTGTTTCTGACAAAGGTCAGAAGATTCTAGATTCTATTTCTGTGCAAAAACAAAACAAACAAAAGTACAGTTTTGCTTTCATTGCTTTGTATGCGATACCTTAGGAGCAAATTGGATAGCATTTAAAAATGTCCCTCACAGCAATCTGAATAATAGTTATCCTCATATTACAATTCTGGATGCAGAATTATTTTCTTTATGCAACACACTGGTCTCTAAAAGGCATTCAGAAACCTCATATTGCAAGTGCCACTTTTCTAATAAAAAATCATTTTGTAATATAATTGACCAATCACAGATTTTGTCTACCATTTCTTTCTTTTGTGTGTGTGTTTTATTAGTTTGTTCATTTCCTAATCATATATATATATATTTTTTTTCACTTCTTAGCTATTTTTCAAGTTCATTTCACCTAACCATTTTGCCAGAAATAACAGCATTTTATGTGGCAAGGTTGGAAAACCATCTCTAAACTCACATTTTTCTCTCCCCGTTTTTCTCTTTTATATTCAGCAAATATGTGCAAAGTGCATGCTCTCTGCCAGGAATTGTACAAGGCAGCTATCCTGGGGCGGGCACAATTTGGAGGCAAGGAATTTGCCTAGAAGCACCCGCAATGAGGCATGTCGCCTCAGCCCTGCCAGACCTCTGTAGGGCCTCCACACAGCTCGCTCAGTCAGGGCTGCTTGGCTGCCTCAGACAGCAGCAGCTCATCAGCTGGCAGTTCCAGGAACAAATACAGCCGAGGCCCCAAACGCCTGCCTCTGAGCAGTCTCTTTAAGTGGGGAGGTGGCATTTACTGGTCTGCTTGAAGCTTAATCTGCCATGCTTGGGTTAAACAGGGAAGCATCTATTGTTGCTTGCGGGATGAATCTGTCCTACTTACAGAGGAGGAAATTGTGCTGCTGGCATAAAAAATCAGATTTAAAAACAATCCTCTGTTGTTAGAAATCTATGAAATTGACAAAAGAATTCAAAGAGACCATTCTGTCAGAGATGGGAGACTTGAAGTTTTTCCTTAGAATATGCTTTGTTTTCTGAGTGTAATAGACTCTTAGATAAGGTCTATTGCAGCTGGCGTAGCAACGCTGAAAGGCACCTCGGTAATTTTTCTACCTTTCATTGTGAGCCAAATTGGAATTCAGGTAATCGGACAGGCTCTCGTAGGCACCTTTTTAAGCCTGGCACTCTGGGGTGTATTTGGCAATTTTCCTTGTAGACTGAGAACGAAGACCTCTGATATATGGATACCCCAGCTGCCCAATAGACTATTGAAAGAATTTGTTTAAGCAGACACATATTTTCATAGTCTTCTGAAAAAAATGTATTTACTGCACTTAAAACAGGCATATCAATAATTATGTAACAGTAAAATGACAGAAAATACTTAGAACTGAAGCACATTTCTGATGAAAAAGTGAATTTCTGTTCTCTGAAAGATGCTCTAATGTTGTTAATTTGCCTTTTCAGAATTAACTGTACCGTAGTGCTTTACTTTTTTCATTTTACCATAGTGATGACTTCTGTCTTGGCTATACGCTACTGTATACATTCATTGTTAGAGATTTTACATCCAACATATGTGAGAGATTTCAAGCATACTTTACTCTTTGTATCTTTATTTAATATGAAAATGCTACTCTAGGGAGATGGTGGCTTTTAAGGGGAAGTGCTTTTTTTGTTTTGTTTTGCTTGTTAAGGTCTCTTCATTATTTAAAATGCATCATTCCATTTGTGTATGAAAAAGAAAATAAGGAAAGATGTTTGAAATGTTTCCAGCATTCAACTGATTTTCCATGAGTGTGAGCCCTCCCTGAAGTGTTCAGGCCTCATGGGGTGTCAGGGAAACTGCAGCACGAGCACCTTCCTCCCATCTTCATACCTGTGTGCTGTGGAGAATAAACGCCATAATGTTGCAGCAGCCCAGCCCAGGCTAGGAAGCCAACCAGACACTGTGCGGCTGATGGGAGCAAACCTCCTCCTTTGTTAAAGAGGCACAAGTCACTGCTAATTGGTGCCAGGTTTGAAGAATAACATATTAAACTTTCCATTTAAAAATTGCACATATATCACCTTGATAAGTTCAGACAACATAAAATGTTGCTAGCAGGTAATGCTGACAAAGTGGATTGAATTTATGACAACATTAAAGACAAGAAGCAAAGGACATAAAAGTTTTTAAATGCAGCTCTGTTGCATGGATTGAGTTTGGTGCACCTTCGGACAGTGTGATAAGCATATCTTCTGAGACACATCATTGTGTTGCTTATTTTTGTTTTGAGTAGTTTGCTACTAAGACTGTTTTTGTTTGTTTTTATTTTTTTTTTCTTTTTGAAAGATACAAGTATAAGAACAAGAAAAATTCATGTACTAGAAAGTTCTTCGTTCACCTTAAAGCATGACAGAATTGATAACATTAAAATTTACACATATAATCTTTACTGGTAAATACATGTCTATAAAGAAGCACAAATCTTGCCTTAACCAGGCAATATTCCATTACTTTTCTAGTCTGCATTGCTTTCAAATCTCCACACAATCCACCCGCTCTCTGTTGTCTGTGTTTCTTTATCCCTTAGAATCCTTGCATCACAGAAACATATTAACATTGCAGCGTTTCCCAGTCGCTTTACAGGCTTTTTTTATTATTATTATTAAAATGCATGGATTATACATATCTGTCAGGAACAGAGTTGAATATCAATACTTATATATGACGTGTGATGATCAAATCAAGGTAATTAACATATCCGTTTTTACAAAACTTAATCATTCCTTTGTGATGAGGATATTGCGTCTCCTTTCTAGCCACTTGACGCTATGCACTAAAGTATTGTCAATTACAGATGACAAGCTCGACCGTGCACGAATAGAACTTATTTTTCCTCACTAGCTGTTTTGTGTCCATGAACCAGCCTCTTTCTATCCTCTATTCCCTTTCCCCTTTCCAACCTCTAGTAACTTCAGTTCTTCTCTCTTCTTCTGGAAGTTAACTTTCTTTCTTTCTCTCCTCATAACTCTCACTTATGAGTGAGAACATGTGGTATTTCTCTTTCTGCGCCTGGATTATTTTGTACAGGTAAGTTTTGATGGGCTGGATGGGCTAAGAGGGGAGCAGGAACCTCAGCCAAGGCTGACAAATTGTTGTGTTAAGAGAATGAGAGAATTATTATCGATAGTGAAATAACCCCAAGAGCAAACTCAGTTCACAAGAAATAAGACATTTTTCACTGGAAAATTTTAGTCTCAAATTCTACGTGTTTATCCACTCAGGTGAAGGAACTATCACTTTGGAAACCAGCAAGTTCTTGATCATGCTATTTGTTTATAATTTTCTTTTTTAAAAAAAGCAGTAGGGAAGGACATAGTTGAGGGGTATTATGGATTTCATTATGTCCCCCCAAAAGTTTAAAGTGTTGGAGGCTTGGTCCCTACTGTGACAGTGTTAAGAGGGTGGGAAGTACTATTACAGTAATCGAAAGGTGGAGCCTTGAAGGGGTGATTAGATTGTAGGACTGTGCAGCAGTGAATGGATTAGAAATGGTGGCCAGGGGCATGGTTCACAGGGCTTTAAAAGGAGAGCACATGAAAAATTCTGTCTCTCTGCTCTACCATTTTCTGTCATGTGAGACCCCCAGGTCACTGTTGCCACCATCAAGACCCTTACCAGATGTGTTCCCTGCACTGTGGATTTTCCATCTTCTGAAACTGTAAGCAATAAATTTCATTTTCTTATAAATTACCCAGTTCCAGGAATTTTGTTATAAACAACAGAAACAGACTAATACAAGAAGACAATGTCCAAAGCAGAGTAGGGTAGGTGAGAGGCTGAAGAGGTAAGTATGGAAGTATAACCAAAATAAGAGAGACTGGCCCTGGCAATGAGGGATGGGCAGGGAGAAGAGGCTGAAGACTGTATCCCAGTTTAAGCATCAGCAGAGATCTCTCTCTGCAGGGCCAAATCACAAACCAGGGCCCTTCCTTCCCCAGGGATAGGGTCAGTTGTGTACGGTGGTCCCCTTTATTCTTGGTTTTACTTTCTGTGGTTTCAGTTACCTGCAGTCAACCACGGTCCAAAAAAGCTAAATGGAAAATTCCAGAAATAATTCCCAAATTTCAAATTGTGCACCATTCTGAATAGCACAATGAAATCTCGCCATTCTGCTCTACCCCACCTGGGATATGGAGCATCCCTTTCCCCAGTGTATACATGCTGTCCACGCCACCTGTCCCTCAATCACTTGCAGCTCTCTTGGTTCTCAGATCCACAGTCATGGGTAGCAGTGCTTGTGTTCAAGGAATCCTTATTTTACTTAATAATGACCCCAAAGTGCAAAAGTAACAATGCTGGCAATTGGATATGCCAAAGAATAGCAGTAAATCAAAACATCAGATTATACCCCATGAGTATGTAAAATTACAAGGTGTCAATTAAAATAAATAAATTAGTTAAAAACAAACAAAAAAGAATAGCTCTAGAGTGCTTCCTTTAAGTGAAAGGGTGAAAATTCTCAACTTAATAAGGAAAGAAAAGAAATTTTATGCTAAGGGTGCTAAGATCTACAGTAAGAATGAATCTCTACCTATGACATTGTGGAGAAGGAAAGATAAATGTATGCATGGTATATATAGGGTTCAGTTCTATCCATGCTTTCAGCATCCACGAAGGGTCTTGGGATGTGCCCTTCATGAATAAGGGTGGACGACTCTAGTGTTAAAAGCAGACATAACGTCTTCTGTTCCTCATGTCCTTGTGGCTTTGCTCTCGCCCCCCTCCCACGTGTCCAGCTGTACCTGAAATTACAAGCATGCCTTTCTATCATTTTTCCTCTTCTACCTCATCCCTGCAGGAAAACCCAGTGGTTGGTTTTAGTGAAAAGTTTTAAAAGGCAATCCTTGGCAAAGATGAGAAAATACAAAATGCATGATCTTTGAAGGAAATTTGATATTTGCTTTGTCTGGTGAGGTAAAACAGAAACAGCGTATCACCCAGCCTGGACGTGGGAGGGCCTAAGCAAGACACTTTAAAAATGGTCAGGTCATTTGCAGATGTTCCCACAGAAATCAGAGTCTTTGGGCCAGCTGAAAGTGATTACTGTGGCCACCTAGAATTCTCATGCACTGGTTTATTTCTTTGAGCCCATTTCCTGAAGAACAACTAAGTTAGAGCTAATAATATTAGTGACTTTGAGTGAAAATTGAAGAACTCCTACTTAGCATCAAAACCTCCCTACACGTCCAGATCTTTCTTCAATTCCCCCTTCCTCCTGTTAGGAAAACAAAGCAAAACAAAAACTCGCAACACAAAACTGTTCCTTTGAGGGAACTTCACTATCCTCCTGGCCCTTAGGTGCTGATTTCCTGGTCATTTACTCATTGATGGAAGGAGTTATCACCGCATCACTGCCTCGTTCCCCATTGCCGCTTCATCCTCATCCCCAGGGATCAGTGACCTATGTGGATGGCCCAGTCAGCACATGGTCTCCTAGCACCCATCTTCCTCATTTATATCATAATGATTAAGAGGGTTGGGTTTACAGTCTATGGGAAAACCAGGAAGGAGAAAAATGAACAAGCCCACCTCGTTAATATGATACACTTACATTTTGATAATTTTTATGCCTAGAGATCATATGTCACATATGTACAAAGATAATTTATAGAGAGAAATATATGAGAGATACAAAAATATTCAAATGTTTGCTTCAATCCCTGTGTAGTGCCTGGTCACTGCATAAATTTTGTAGGAGAAATACATGCTTCCTTCTTGAAACCATGATTTTAGACATAAATTTTTAACTAGCAAAAATCAATTAGCTTCATGATGGAAATAGTGGCAGACAAACAGTATGGTTTTTTTCTTTTACAGGAAAACAGAAACTTCGTGAGTAATACACAAACCTGCCAATTCTAAGGGGCCCATTAAATGCTGATTTGAGAAAGGAAAAATCTCTCCAGGTATTCATTTCTAT
Organism: Cynocephalus volans; assembly: GCF_027409185.1. Taxonomy (NCBI): domain Eukaryota; kingdom Metazoa; phylum Chordata; class Mammalia; order Dermoptera; family Cynocephalidae; genus Cynocephalus; species Cynocephalus volans. The sequence continues at coordinate 231,369,100 of NC_084461.1, forward strand.
ATTCTACCAGTTCTCCTCAGCCTCAATGTCAGTCCTTAGTTGGGAAAAATGAAAAACTCATGAAGCATTTAAACGTTACCTTTTAGAGGAAGGGTGGTTTGGAGCTCTGCCTGATCTCGAATCCTGGGTCCTCTGTTTACTACCTACATAGTCTTTCTGTGTCTCCTTTTCTTCATCCATAAAATGGAGCTTACAATAGTAGCTACTTTCTAGAATTATTATTAGGAATAAATGTCATAATGCTTGTGTTCATCCTAAGCATTCATTAAATGTTTTAGTTTTCAAAATTCTTTGAATTGGGACTCATGTTCATAAAGTCTGTGCCCAGACCTACTTCCTGAAGTGCTTCACCTATATTTTCCCTTAGTAATTTTATAGTTTTTTGGTCTTATACTTAAATCTTTAATCCACTTTGAGTTGATTTTAGTATATGGTGAGAGGTGCCTGTCTAGTTTCATTCTTCTGAATATGGATGTCCAATTTTCCCAGCACTGCTTCTTGAAGAGACAGTCTTTTCCCCAATGTAGGTTTTTGTTGCCTTTGTCAAATATCAGATGGCTGTCAGCCTGAGGAGTGATTTCTGGGTTCTCTATTCTGCATCACTGGTCTGAGTGTCTGTTTTTATACCAGTACCGTGCTGTTGGAATTGTCATCCCAGCTTTACAAGTCAGGAAAAGGAGATTGAGAAAGGTTAAGTGTCTCACCCCAAAAATCACACAGTCAGTAAGTCTTTAAACTATATTGAAACTCAACTGGGTTTGACATTAAAGTCCTTGCTTTATCTGTGGTACCTTCTGAAATTCTTAGAAATTTAGTGGATGTGTAAATTGCCGTACAACCAACCACATTTCCCAAGATTAGTATTTGAAAATATGGCCCAAGTATCATGTCCTGAAACCATAATTTACTTTAAAAATGAAAGATCAAGTTTTGTAAATTATTATCCAATTTCAAAATGTTCTTAAACCGTGTCACAGATACAAGTGATTGATTTAGAGGCATACTTCCTGAACTTTACATTAATTGAAAAGGTACTCACCAACTATGGATAGGAAGACCTTTAGGAGAATTGCTAGTAAAAAATGATGATGATATTTACTTATTTTCATCAACAAATACAGATTTCGTATATATATATATTATATATATATTTTTTTATATATATATATATATTTTTAATATATATAAAATACCACACACTTCTGGTATACAACATCATGTTTTGAAATTTGTCTACATTGTGGATTGGCTAAATCAAACTAATTAACATGTATTACCTAACATACTTATTTATTTGTAGTGAGAACACCTAAAATGTATATTTTTAGCAATTTTTAAGTAAACAATACATTGCTGTTGACTATTGTCCCCATGTTGTACAATAGATCTCTTTAACTTATTCTCCTGTACATTGTTGGTGGGAATGTAAATTAGTACAGTCATTAGGAAAAACAGTACGGATGTTCATCAGAAAATGAAAAATAGAACTACTGTATGACTCCACTACTGGGTGTATATTCAAAGAAGATGAAATTGGTATGTTGAAGAGATATCTTCATTCCCATGTTCATTGCAGCCTTATTTACAATAGCTAAGATATGGAATCAACTTAAGTGTCTATTGATAAATGAATGGATAAAGAAAATGTAATATATGATCATATATACAATGGAATATTATTCAGCCTTAAAAAAGAAGGAAATTCAGTCATTTGTGGCAAATGGATGAACCAGCAGAACATTATGCTAAGTGAAATAACCCAGGAACAGAAAGTCAAATACTGCATGATCTCACTTATATATGGAATCAGAAAAGCAAACTCATAGAAGCAGAGAGTAGAATGGTGGTTACCAGGGGCTAGGGAGTGGATAGGAATTGAGGAGATATTGGCCAAAGGACAATGACATTTCTTGATTGCAGACTACCCTCAATTTAAAAACAAAAGGAAACAAAGAAAAACAACAAACAAGAAAATAAACAAAAATCAGAGGACGAATTCTTAGCAAGGCAAAATAACTTGCCTAGCATCAAGGAGATGGAAAGTGTAGGAGCCAGAATTCCAAATTAGGCTTATGTCTGAATGCAAAGTGTGTGCTGGGTGGGCCAGAATTTTTTCAGCTAAGAATCTGCAGCCTATAGTCACTGGCTCAGAAAGTATTAATGATGTTAGAACAAGTCCCCCACCTTCCTCAGCCACTCATCATAGGAGGAGATCTAGATGTGACTATGGAGAATATTGTGACACTGATTCAAGTGTAATCTTTCTGTAGCTGAATTGAGAATTTAATTAAGTGCTCTTATTTAAAATGGAGCACTAATTAAGACAGCAAGATTTTTAAATTAACCAATTGTTATTAAAATTATCTACAGTCTGGCTATAGATATAGCCTTTCCACATTCCTTTCAACTGTAACATTTGGAGTTTGATTATTGCAGAGTAACAGCTGATTTCCAACTCATGAAGATTTTCCAGTGTGTTATCAATAGCTTTCAAATATATCACAAACTCCATGGCTGATGAAATTGGTGCTTATAATGTCACTCTGACATTTCTTGTTAGTGGAATTGTATCTGAAATCGAATTGTAAGAAAATTTAAGTATTTCTTTTAAAATCTTTCCTTTAGCAAAGTTTCAAAAAATTATTCTGATTCAAAAATAGATGGGGACCAATTCTTCATCACAAAACTGCTGATTTCAGGTGTGAATTTGAAATCATGTACTCAGATCCAAGAGGTGTGTTGCATTTAGTCATTAACTTGAGTCATAAAGAAAGAAAAGAAAAAGAATGATTTCAAGTCCGAGAAGTTAAAAAAAATATATCTATGTGTTTACTCAACAGCAAGGTCTTCTTAGCCACGTACAGAGTGTCAGGAATTTGTGTCCAGCAGATACTTGTGTACTTTGTTGGTCGATTTCAGTACCAGGAGACAGAAGCCCATTCACATTGAGTCACTTTACTACCGATTATGCCACATTCACTCTTGGGGAATTGTCACATCAATCTGAACAAACATTTTGCCTTTATAGATACTCCTGCCCCTACTTGATCACGAGCTTCACTTTGACCTCACTACCTCATTAACAAAATGAAAACATGTAACATGGCATGACGATTTTACCCACTTTAGGATGCATAGCGACATTATCCTGAGCTGCCATGTGGATCGAATAACCCATTATATCTAATTTAGTTTTGACTGAACCACATCAGAAACAAAACAAAAAAAATCTATTTTTAGAGTAAGGAGGTAAATAAAAGAGTAATATGATGGCCCTCTGGAGACAAGTCTTCCTAATTTTAATATCACATAAGGGGTCATGAAATAATAATTACTATTAGAAGAACAAAAGGATTAGGGGAGTAACAGTAACTGGTGGAGGATGGATGGACTTTTGCTTGATGTCAATTTGAGAAAAGGCTCCATTACTAATTTTCTAGCATACACCAGATCTATTATGAGGATTGTGAGATTCTAGTTGTCAAGGGAGGAAAAGGCACGTCCTTTGGGAACAGGAGGATCTTCAGTTCTGCCATGCGGAAGGGCGATGGAGGCCTGTGATTAACCTCTCAGAGGTTCCAGGTGCTCATTTCTAAATTGGATTACTGGGTCTTGATTTACTGCATGCTCTGTGCATGGGGGCACACGTGTGCACACTCACACATTGCCCTTATTCCTTGTAAACATGTCTAATAATCAGACAATGTCAGTTCTAACAGCAAAGTCAGAGGAGAGTCCGACTCCCTTCCCTTACTTCTCTAGTTAATAGAAAGTTCCCATGACTGCTCTTGGCATTTCTCAGCCAGTAGTAGACCAGGATTCATTGTTATATCCACTCTCCTTGATTCCTGCTTCTCGTTCTAACTTATGATGTTACCAAGAATGAGAAATTAGCCAACCACATACTTCCTCTGATGCTTAAGTTCGACCTGTGGGCAGATTACTTCACTTATCCCTATTTGCTCAGAATAAGAAGACTGCTTGACTCACATGTCCAGACTAGAAAGGCAATGACCATGCTTGTCAGCTCTCAGTTCAGCAAGAAAAATAAAACTGAGCCACAGGAAGACATCTCAAAGTTACTTTATTAGTTGGTTTGGGCTGCACTAACAAAATACCATAGGCTGGGTGGCTTAAACAACAGATATTTGTTTTCTCACATTTCTGGAGACTGTAAGTTCAAGATCAAGGCGCCAGCATGGTTGGTGTTTGTTGAGGGCTATGTCACTGGGTTGCAGACAGCACAATCTCTCTGGGACCTCAGATGGCAGAGATCTTTCTCTTCCTCTGCTTATAAGGCCACGGTCCTATAGGATTAAGGTCCTACCCTTATACCTCCTTAAACCTTAATTGCTTCCTAAAGACCCTATCTCCAGACACAGTCACAATGGGGGTTAGGGCTTCAACATATAAATTTGGAGGAGCACAATTCAGTCCATAGCAGTTACCAAGTTGGGGAACTGACAGCTATAGCATAGCAAAGACCGGAACTTGAATTCTTCTATATGTAGAGTTGCCAGATAAAATACTAGACACCCAGTTAAATTTGAATTTTGGACAAACAACAGTTTTTATAAGTGTGTAGCACATGCAATATTTAAGACTTATGGTAAATACATCTGCCACTTATATTAAAAATGCATTCATTGTTTATCTGAAATCCAGATGTAACTAGGTATCCTATAGTTCATTCGCCGAATCAGGCAATTTTACCTATGTGGGAGTAAAAAAATCTGAATAATCAGGGAAGTAAAAACTATCAACAAAAACACCTAAGTTAAAGTTTAGTATTTAATATTTTTGCTATAACTATACCCTATTCTGATTAATTTAGCAATCTCTTGTTTTAAGGATGAAGATCTTAAGGCACATTGTACTCACTTCTATAAACCACATAAGGGGTGTGATGAGCTCATACAGTCTGGAAAGGTAAAATATGAATTTGAATACCTACTTCTTAAATGGTCAAAGCACTGAAAGCCTATTTTAAGAATATGGTAATGATCCAAGGAAGTAGTGTTGTTTGTAAATGTTGGGTTCAGGTTTCTGACTTGGTTGTGTGGATCACCAGCTCCTGCTTTGCATAAAATCTGAATAAAGCGTAAGAGCATGCTGGCCCGGCAGCCCAAGTGAGATGGAAGGAAAAAAAGGCCTATTCTTGCTGCATTCTGCATCTCAAATTACTCAGGATAATTTTAATATTGAGGCACTCACATGCTATTGTACTTGAAAAGCAGTGAACACAGATGTGTAGCACAGGGCAATGATAACCTAAAATCAAAGATCAAACATGAGAAGAACTCATCTGGGGGGGCTGTGATATCCTTTCTGGATTCGCTTTTCTAAGAAGGAGATGACGGAGGGAGAGAGTGCGCTATCCACCAGAGATCAAAGGGTCAGCCTTGTTCTCTGCCTGGGTTTGTGGGTGACTCCCCCAAAGCAAAACAGTACACAGCTTGATAAGGAAGAGTGAAAAGAAAATAAATCTGGGAAATAAATCTTATTTAAAAGGCATCCTTATGATTGGCATTTTAAAGGAGAAAGGGAGCTCATTAGCAAACGAACTGATAAAACCACTCACAGCATGCTTCAAAAAGAAGTGGTAATAATTATTGTCTCTCTAAGAAAGGGAGCAAAGCATCCACACAGTGTCATTCACAAATCCGTTTGCAGACATCACTGAGCAAGCTGCAGAAGTCCCACAGCTTTCTGATTTAATTAAGTGAGTAAGGCAAAAAAAAAAGACTTTTACAGTTCACATGCCTAGATCATAGAAAGTTCTGCATGAAACGTCATTTTTTAAAAGCCATTCTAGAAACCCCTAGAGTTGCTGAACCCTTATTCAACAGCATAATTTACCCTGTTTCTCCCAGGATATAGTACAATCAACCAACAGGGTGCAGCATTTCTGCCGGCTAAAGGAAGTGGGCAGCTTTGATCAGAATTCACAATAATATATCTCCCTTGTGTGGTAAATGATTTACTGCTGAGGATAAATGGATATAATCTTTCATTATGTATGACATTCATCAGCAGCAAGGAAGCTGTGGACTGAATGGAAAGTGATTTCATATTAAAAGCCTCATGCAACTCAGACCGAGAGGAAAGTGAGGTCTGGCCTTAAAAAAAAATAAAAAAGGCACAGGCTTGTAGATTTAAATGGATGCTCAGTCAAATAAAATCTGTTAGGCGGAAACCAGGGAATTATGTAACTAGAGCAATGTCCATTTTACACAAAAATCTCCATTTCTTAACCATACTATTCTACTCACTTAAGTGTGTCATTAAGACCAACTTTGGAAACTGAGAATAATGCCAGAGTCAGGAAGGTAAGAGACAGAAGAGAAGGGATTTGAGGCCAGTTACTTAAATTCCCATTAACAGTAGAAAGTCAACACTCAATTTCTAATGTAGATAAATCAAGAAATAGAGGCTTAATATGTTATTTAAAGATACAAAATTAACAACCAGGAAAATCCCAAATGAAAATGGTTGAGTAAGCTTGGGGAGGGGTGTGAGTGGGGGATTAGGAGTGGGGGTGGTGGAGCAGAAAGATAAGTCCATGGCTGGTGGCTTTTCATTGTAAGCACATTTGTATTTTTGCTTTTTTATTTTTTTTAATTTAAAATATATACTAATGATGATGCAATCAAAAAATTGCATAAAATAAAAAAAAATTACAAATTATTTTAAAAAACAATTCAAGTTCTTTGCTTTGTTGACTCTTTAAGGCCCAGTTATAGCATCTTATCTTCATTTGATTTTCAGTAACAAGTATTCCCAATACTATAGTGTGTCTTAGACACAAAAATATAGCATCCAAATTAACCAGATGCAAGTAAAGATTTTGGCCCCAATATAAATGGTTTCTGCTACCACAGAATTGTGGAGACAGAAGAAATCATAAAGAGCAACTGTTCCAACCACTTCATTTTGTGAAGGAGGAAATTATGAAACAAAGATGGGGGGTTGCCTAAGACATCAAAGGGCATAAGGGATGGAACAAGGACTAGGGTCCACATACTGTTGTTAAATCCCACACTCTCTCTACTATTTCACACTACCTCTTAAAAAGCAAAGGCTTATTCCTAAATCCATATGCCATCCCTGATGCCAAATTTTTCTGAGTCTTTCCAATCAAAGCATATGTTCTTCTGGAGAGTGGTCAGCACGATGCAACTGGCTAGAGTTCTGGTAACAAGTCCCTTTGTCTTTTTCTGTCTAGTAACAAAGCCAGGTGAAAAAGAGGTGGCAATATCAAAGCCACTAGCTTGGATAAGATTGGATAACAAAACATATTATTCTAAACCTGAATGTCCTGTGGAACTTAAACAAATCATACAAAGATATGGGTAAGAATGAGTATACTAAGAGAAGGCCTCTTAGGGGATATTCCTTCAAACAGTGACAAGGACATCATGACTGTTGACCTTTGATTAAAAACATGGCAAAATGAAAGCTGGCACAACTAAGCTGACAAAAATAAAGTAGAAATCCACAGACATTAAATTCAAAGTGGAATTTTGAAGAATGTTACTTAACAGGGTACTTGGCAAGTTGAAATGAAAACTCAGAAGATGAGTAGTGACTTCAAATCAATAAATACATAATGATTGTTTCTGCTAACATTGAAAAAGAGAGGGCGAGAGATCCAGAGATCCAGGTACTCATGTGATGGGTGAGATATATACATATATATATATATGTGTCATGAAAAGGAGATATTGTTACAACTATTTTATAAATGAGGAGATGGAAGTTCAGAGAAATTAACTTCTGTGACCCAGAGCACATGGAATCGTGTGTTAGAACTTTGAATGGGACTTCAAAATGATACCAACACATGACTGTTTCTCTATCTCTTGTTGCTCTTGACTGTTCAGGTAGTGTCATGCATATTTTTAAGCGCTTCATTTCATTATTAATTATCTTTTGAGGAAGGTAGGGCCTATCATTTTACACTTATCGTAAAGATCATGATATGAATAATTTGCCCACAATCATTTAATGGCATAATCAAATCCATCAAAAAATGCCTAAAATAAAACTCAATATTTTATATGGCTTTAGACAATAATACACCATAATAGTCTAACCTCTCAATTAATACGTTTATTGAAAATTAAACATACTGAGAAAGCAAGAGTTGGTAAACCTGGAAACAGAAACTTCTTTATATATTTGAATAATTTAACAATTTAAATTTAATAGATGATCACACAGGTGAAGAAATGGTGAGAAGCTAAACGAGGGACAATAAAGTGACATAGGAAATCATCAAGTCGAAGGTATACCTGTTCCGCAATGTTCATCGCAGCACTCTTTACAATAGCCAAGAGTTGGAACCAGCCCAAATGTCCATCATCAGATGAGTGGATATGGAAAATGTGGTATATCTACACAATGGAATACTACTCAGCTATAAAAACGAATGAAATACTGCCATTTGCAACAACATGGATGGACCTTGAGAGAATTATATTAAGTGAAACAAGTCAGGCACAGAAAGAGAAATACCACATGTTCTCACTTATTGGTGGGAGCTAAAAATTAATATATAAATTCACACACACATGCACACGCACGCACACACACACACACACACACACACACACAAAATGGGGGGGGGATAAGATATAACAACCACAATTACTTGAAGTCCATACGACAAGCAAACAGAAAGGACATTGTTGGTGGGGAGGGGGGGAGGGAGAAGGGAGGGAGGTTTTGGTGATGGGGAGCAATAATCAGCTACAATGTATATCGACAAAAAAATAAATAAATAAATAAATAAAATAATAATAAAGTGACATAGGAATTGGCAACAGCATAAAGTCACTCTCACCCCTAGGCGGAAGGGACAAAGGGAGAAGTCTGAGTCAGGGAAACCAGGGTAAAGCCAGCGGATTTCGAGCTGGAACCTGGATGAACCTAGCTTCTGCTGGAACTGAGCCAAGAGACAGAAAACAGACAGCAGAAATAAGGAATCTTTGAATTTAGTTCTTCCTATTAGCCAACTCCAACTTCTCTTGACTCAGAAGCCATTGGTCAAGAGAGCCTAGGAAATATGGCTTTCTGAGATAGAGAACAAAACAGAAGGGCCAGGGTATGGATCGGCAGGGTTGGTCATATACTCATATAGCACCCATGAAGGAATATCTTGATACATCTATATCAATATAAGAAAACACCAATTCATGTTTTTGTAACTCCTGCAGCCAAGTCTTTCCCCTCAGTTATTCTAGGTAATAGAGATCTTACTAAAGTTATAAAAACTGCACCAGCAAACCTTTACATGAGTTTTCACTACGAATCTTCACGATTCCTTCCAATGCACGCCCACCTCCACCCCAAACCCTCTCAGCTCACACACACAGGCACACGAACTCGCATTCACACCCTGCTCAAAGTAAAACAGATTTATCCCTCTGGGCACTCATTTCTTCCTTTGCCCACAGGGATAATCATGCCGGCCTGATGCACGAAGAGAGCCGTGCCTACTAATTACTTAAAGCTCATAAACTCTTTTGAAGATGAAAAGCTCTAGCTTTCTCATTCTGTGTCTTGGCTTCAAATAAAAAAGCTACATTATATAAAGGTTTCTGGGGGATTTATTACCAGACCTCTATCTAAAAAAAGTCACACTACAATTACAGCTTTAATAATGTATTCTAAAACTTCCCAAGGCTACAACATAATTAGTCGATTTTATAATTAGTACTTAAAAAAAAAATCATTTGTCAGAAGTAAATAAGAAGTGACTGTGGCTCCTGGAAGTAATCTACATTATCTGATGTAGAAAAGGGAGAAATATTATTGCTAGATTCTGCACTAGACACTTTACATAAATACCTATATATTCTACCCATTATTTTTAGGTCAGCATTGTTTTATTTATGGTTTTAGAGATGAAAAATGGAGGACTGAAATGATTAATTAATTTGATCAAATCTCAAAGCTAATACAGTTTGATGCTGTGATTTGTGTCCAGGGCTTTTTGCCGATATTTTTTTTTATTGCTGAACATTGGAAAGCTTTCAAATTACTGTTCCTTCGCCTAGCGCTGTCAACTCATGTACCAGAACCCTCAGTGTTAATACTGACTTTTGCTATGAGCAAGAAGTAGACGTTGAACAGCACAGGAGACGTGATCAGGATTGTGAAGCTGATTGTGGTGTGCTTAGTGTATGGAAGACAAACCTAGAATAGAAGACTTATTTGTAGATGTTATTCTTTAATAAGGATATTGAAAATAAATTATTCAGAGGAACGTGTTGGTGAATGGCAAAACTGGAGGAAGTCTCTTTCAACAGGTTGTCATCTGATAACTAAAAGCTGTCCGGGGACACTGGGTTTGGTTTTGTTCTGTGAAGCCTTTACATCCAGAAGGACCTGCCTACACGTGACTCAAAGTGGAAGGGACTGAGACATTGACTCACGTTAAAGAAAGAGTTTTTAACAGAACCATATAGACGTGGCAATGGTCTGCCACTGGGAGTGTCACAGTAGAGGCCTGAGGACCCCTTGGTTGAGAGACTCAGTGTCCCTGTACGCTCAGATTACTCAAAACCTACTATAGTGGGAGATGATGTAAAAACTTCCTCTTATACACAATTTGATATCTTCTCTACAAGATGAGACCACTGAAGAATCAGATGATGTCAAAAATATTGCTTGCTTATAAGACGATTCCATCTTTAAAAGCTATGATCACCAGTCAGTATGAGAAGACTATTTACATAAGAAAACTCATAGTTTAGGATCAAGCCTCAGATGAGCCAAAATGTTTCTAGATGTAAGATTACTTAATTTCAGTGCACCTCTACATTTATTAAGGTATGATTTTTTTCTTTGTATCAATTATTTAAATTCTAATATCTGTTTGTTTGTTTTTGTGAATAATTTGCAGAGGATTTGGTCTTAGGTTTAGCCCACATTAACCAATGAAAGAACTAGGAAAAAACTAGTTCTAATTTAAAAATATGAAATTCCATAGTGATAAGTGTCTTTTTACTGATTCAATAGAAACAGTAGTACTCAATAAAAAGGATTTTAAAATATTTTGTTATAATATTACATATTTTTAAGCATCTCTTATAGTGATGAAAGCATTTGAATTTTCTGTTACAGGATAATTTATTTTGGACATCAGGACATCAGTCGCTCTTTATGAATCCTTTAAATTTTATATAAACACCTTGCAATCAGTGGCAATCAGTTTTCACCTTAATTTGCTTCCCATGATGTTATCAGACTTGGAATAGATCCAGACGTTGAGAGTCTCTAGGGCCTAGGATTCTTTCCTAACACTTTTTCTCAATAATTGTAAGTGCCTATCGTGAAATGAAGCAGGCCTCATTTTGGTTAGGACAAAGAAATGTTATTTTTATCAGGTGTCACTGCAGCAAACTTCAATTTTAGTTCTTATCAGCAGAACACTGTGAATCCTTTATGTCTACACCTTTTTTATAGGAACAGCACAGGGCATCCAATCATCTAGAAATGTGTGCATTCTGCATCTCAGTGCCAGGGCTTTTGTGGAGAAGGCTCTGAGTGATCTCTCTGTCTCTCTCTCTGACATCCCCACCTGCCTTAACAAATTGCCATTTGGAGATATGAGATACACACACACACACACACACACACACACACACACACATATACATGCAGACACACACATGTATATATGATGATACGTCCAAAATATTGTGGAAAAATTGAATTAAAACATAATACAAATCTTTTCATGAACTTTTTGAAGACGCCCTCATATATAGGCTCACGACATTTACAAACATTGACATTTCCTACGTGGGTTCAGTCTTTGGCCTCCACCTTTACCTGGCTGCACTGCCTTGGGTTTCCCAGCCTGGCTACCAGGACCATATACCTTGGGGCCATCCCAATCCATGGCCCCAAGGACTTTTCTCTATGTTACAGTAGTGAGCCATTGATTTGGTTGATATGGAAAAAGTAATTTAAATATACTTAAGAGTTAGCAACTAATTAAGAACTATGTATATTGCTGATTGAAAAAAATTTTTCTGATATACCACAATGTTCTTCCTGTTGAACTATTAGCAATAGACATCAGTCCCTATTTATAATTTGCAATTTTCTTACCTCGTGTGAAAACCTGATCTTTTCATTCGCATATGATCCATTCCATATCCAGGGAGAATCAAAGGTAATCAGAGTTAAACCAAAAAGGGTAAAGCAAACTTTTATATAAGATAAATATCTGATATAAATCAAAAACAGCAAGAAAATTGCCTTTTTAAGAGTAACAAAACTAAATCCAAAAAAAAAAAAAAAAAAAATAGAAAAAAGTATGAGGTGTGGGCATTTCCGCAATACACTTTGTCCAGAGCTGCTGAAACAGAGCTGCTTCTGCAGCTGCGCACAGCAGGCATCTTAGTGTGGGAAGTAAAGTTCTCTCTGTCAGAGGAAAATCCATCCCCACTTTCAGAAAGAAATGAAGAGGCAGAATAAACAACACATCCAAACCACAGCAAACCTTAGTGTAGCCGTATAGGTTTTGGTAATTGAAAGATAGAAGCAGCATGGCATAGAGGCTAAGGTTTAACCCTAGACAATCTCAGACTATAAGTTATTTATCTTTCCTAGGGAAGTCCACAGTGGTTCTTCATCCTTTAATAACCCGTTATAAAAAAACACCAGGCCCCAAGCATAGACTCGGCAAGTTCTCTGTATTCGTATTATTTTGAATATCGTCAGCGCTTTTCATGTCTAGAGCAGTGGGAAGGCGCTTTGGCTTCCTTATGTAAGTTTCTGCATTGGAGAGAAATCCTCATAGTGCACGGTCTTGTCTCCTGAAACGACTTCAACATCATTTCCGTTGCTCAGGCCGAATGTTTTCGGCAGCGTCTATGATTTCTCTCTCTCACATCCTTTACCCAACAGCAGGAAACCTTAAAATACTTGGAAACCTGATCACTTCTTTCCACGACTGCTGCTACAACTCTTGTTTGGATTAATGAAATAGCCCCTTTCTGGGTCTCTATGCTTCTAACTGGGCTTCTTAATGTCTACTCTCAACACAAAGTTAACTGTGTTACTCCTCAGAGCACGTCCCCATTTCACTGAAAATGAAAGACAGAGTCCTTATGATGTATTTTAAGTCTTCCTGTTACCCCTCCAACCTGTCTCTCATGATTCTTCCTCAACCATGCCATTCCAGCCACTACAGCCCTCTTGATTTTCTTGAACTCATCAGGAACACTCACATGTTCCACCTGTCTGGGAAGCTCTTCCTCCAGGCATCTTCATGGTTAACCTTCAAATCCTCAGGACCTTGCTTAGATGGTACCTTCTCAATGAGCCCAGCTCTGACCAGCTATTCAACTTTGCAACTGTCTCCCAGGCCCAGCACCCAGCCTTTCTGCCCTTCTCCAACATGGCTCTTCTCGGACCAGCAGCCACCGCAGCTCCTGAGAACTTGTTATGGGATATAAATTATCTGCACCCAGCCTGATTTACTGATTCAGAAACTCCAGAGGTGGAGAATAACAATCGATTGAAACCAAGTCCTCCAGATGTTTCTGATGCACTCTAAGATTTGAGATTCTCTGTCCTATGGTAACACATTACACAACGGGAAAATGTTAGAAGCTTCCCCTTTCAACTCAAAGACAATAAAGAATATCTGCTTTCAATACTTCAGTTAGACAAGTTATCAGTGATTTTAGCCAGCAAAATAATAAAAGACACCAATTGGTTACTTTTCAATGTTAGTATAATCTTTATAAAAACTCAAACTCTTAAAGTTAATAATGAATGTCATTAATCTTGTTTGATAAAACACAATACATAAAAAAATTGGCTCTTCTATATCTCAAGAGCAAATACTTAGAAAAAATTATTTTTTAAAAAAGGAATCCTATTCAAAATGGCAAGCAAAATTATAATCTACCATGAAATAAATTTATCCAACAGTGCATAAGATCTTTTTGGAGAAAAATTATAAAATTTCCTGAAAGAGATAAAAAAAAAAAAGATTTATACAAATGGAGAAATATGGACGTATATTATTTTTCTGAATAGAAAAAGCAGCATTGTAAAATGGCAATTCTGTCAAATTTTTCTACAAATTAAATGCAATTTCCCTATGCATGTGTGTGTAGTGCATGCATGTGTGTATAATCCATAAAATTAGATAGAATACTACAGTGTGAAGTAGTATGTAAGTAAATAAATAAAACTTTGAAGGCATACACTGTGGGTGTCCAGGGAGATCTGTTCTATAAGATGCAAAGACTGGTCCTGAAGTCAGTGTGAAATTGCTCATGTGATTAAAGAGACCGGTGGTACCAAATAGAGAAAATGGAAATAGTCCTACATGGGCATTAGTATAATGCTTAGGTAGTGTTAGAAGTCAGAGGGGAGAAGAAGACCCATACATGAAGGATTATAGGGCCACTGATCATATATATGAATAAAGAATTAGATAGAATTAAATTATGGGCCTCCCCACCCCTCGCACAGATGGATCCAGATATATTACATACTCAAATGTGGGAAAAAACAAACAGACAAAAAAAACCTTTAAAAGTTTAGAAGAAAATATAGGAAGATGTATTTATGAACTTAGGCTAGGGAATAATTTACTGAATAAGACACAGAAGAAAAAATAATCATAATTAAAAATAAATCTATTTGATGTCTTAATACAAAAACTAAAGCAAATGCTTGTGCATAATTAAAAGTCATAAAAATAGAGTTTACAAAGAAAGCCAAGTAAGAAGATCATAGCAAAGCACATTACTAAACAGTTTTACTTTTATGGATGTGTAAGTAACTCTTAAAAATCAGTAACAAACAACAACAAAAAAAGAGCAACAGCAAAGGAAGAAATGCACATGGCCCAGCTCCCAAAACTCAAAAATCAATAATAACATAAAAAATGAAAGAAGAGATATTCTCTAATAATTGGAGAAATGCAAATCAATATAAGATACATTTTACACCTAACATTTGAAAAATATTAATTCTTAATCTTAGAAAATTATGGGGAGTCGTATGTAAATAGCTGCAGCAATTTTGTAGGATAATATAAAAACATGTTCAGTGTGCACGTGTCCTATGACCCAACAGCTCCATTTCTTGCTATGTGCCCTCAAAAGATCTCTCACACATGTGCACCAGATAAGTGCAAGACTGCTAATGACAGCATTTATATGAATTGTGAAAATTGGAAGCAGCAAAAATGGCCATAAAATAAACACGTATAAATAACATAGACTTTTCAAATGGAATATAAGCCTGCAATAAAAGTGAATGAGGTATGTATTTACTTCCCAGTCAAGCTGCAGATTTCTTGTTTAGAAATCCCTATGCTTCAAATAATGACTGATCATGGTTAAAATATAAAAAGAAAAGTATAAAAGCTGCTTCTGATTTGAAGACCAGAAAAGGAACAAACATCCAAAGCAGCAAGTGGTTGTGCACCCATAGATTTATCAGTTCTGCACCCAGGCCCAGGGAGAGCAGGCTTCATTCATTACCTTCAGGAAAAAGAGGGCTAGAAGTGATCTTGTGGAAAGGGGAACAGAGTCAGGCTCTCTGCTTGAAACTAGGGGCCAAGGTACGTGGCTCACACATTTCAAAGAAACCCAGCTTAAAGAACTGCTGCTGAAAAGTAAAAGAAAAGTTGCCTGGGAATTAGAGGACTTGAGCAGTACTATCAAGTAGAAGTGTCTGCAGTGATGGAGAGGAGCTGTCCGTTAGGGTAGCCATTAGACACAGTGGCTAGTGCAATTAGAAAACTGCATTTCAAATTAAATTTAATTAATTAAAAATAAATTTAAATATCCATAAATGGCCAGTGGCTATCTGATTGGACAGTCCTGCTGTAAATAACCTAAAGGCCTAGAGAGAAGTGAGGACATGGTAATGAATTTCATGAGCGGAGTGCTGACTTTTGCTCATTCTGGGACAGAATCTGCTATCCCCAATGTCACCACCTTATAAAACCCAGCTCAGGGGGTCTGAGAAGCAATTGCCAACAGCAATAAAGAGATGAGCCTCAAGGAAAGTAGCAGAGAGAGAGAAGAAAATATGAAATACTTTCATCAAATGAGACTGAAATCAAATGTCCAAAAGACAGGAAGAAATTCAAAGCTATAAAATACAGGTAATAAAATTCACTCCAGATAAAATTAATTTTAAGGAACCATTTGACAAATGTTTTGAAAGATGTTTAAGATGCTCAATGAGATAAATTAAATGTTAACTTAAATTTAAACAAAAGCAACCAAGAAAAAAAGAATTCTTGTCCTACGAAAAAGAGTTAATTAGAAATCATGGAAATAAAATATATATATATATATATATATAAAGTCTAATGTAATTGTAACATTACATAAATTGAGTAGTACATTAGATGGGATAATTATCACTGAATATAATTTTTTTTTAAAGTGGGTAAGTTGAAAGATGGTCCTGAGAAACTCACCCACAATGAATGAGAGAGGGACAAAGTGATAAATCAAACAGAACACATGAGGCAGGAGAGATTGTAGCGTATGTCTGACAATAGTCCCAGAAAAAAAGCGTAAAGGAAATTGCAGAAAAGCCATATTTTAAGGAATGGAAGCTGAGAATTATCAAGATTAAAAAAATATTTCTACAATGAAAAACATACTAAAAATGCCCAAACAAATAACTTGTAACGTAAAATAAAACAATCCACAGCTAGATATATTACAGTGAAATTGAAGAAAATTAAGGGCCAGGAGAAAAATCTCAAAACCAGCCAGAGCTGGCATTAGATAAAACTCACGGAGCGTGAAATCTCAGATTTATCACAATGGCTGCCTTGAGAAGAAATGAAATGAGAGGGAAATTTTCAAAAGGCTACTCATTGCTCCTGTTTTATTTCCAAAAAAGAACCTGAAGTTAATATGCAAATAATTATATGTTGGAACTGAGTGGTGAGTGCAAAGGTATTCATGATGTTTTCTAAAATGTATTAAAAAAAATTTCAAATTCATGTTTCTACTTTTTGATTGGGTTTTCAGAATAAACTATTCAGAAATAATGAACCTAACATACATACGTCACATCTAAGTGGTTAGATTTAGAGCATTATGTTGCATGAAAAAAAATAATAAAGTAAGATTGTGTTGTATCAGCTGAACATCAGTCCTGCGAGCTTTGCCTATAATGCTTTATTTCTTTAACATACAGTTAGATTTGAAACAAATATTATTGATATTTATAAAAAAATCACTCAATTCTGGAGACATAATCAAGAAGCGCATGGAAATAATGTTTATGAAGATTTCGAATCCAAAAATGGTAGCTAGGCAATTTCTTTGAAAAGCTTTTTCAAATTTCGGTATCTCCCTGGAGATTTGCCCTCACCACCCACCAGCAGCATTTAACTTTGCTACTCTGATAAGCCACTATTGCTGAAGAGATTGTCACAGATCCCTTAGATAATGCCTATTTGCAAAATTTTGAGACCAACTGCTATAGATTTTGAAAAAATAATATAAAGGGAGCAGGTGGCTTCCCAGGGGGTGAAGGACTTCAGGGCCAGGTTCAGGCTGTCCTTGTGGCTACAAGTTCAGATGTGGAATTCCAGAGTGCAAAGTTCTAAATATTAACCTGGCCATCCAGCTCATTATCCAGATCTAAGGATACACATATTTTATCTGATAGTTTTTAGCTTGAATAGTAACTTTGAAGTGTTTTAATACATAGTATGTTGGCTTCAATGGTTGCCCTGGGTTGCTTTCTAAAAAAAAAATATTAGGAGCAAAACTAGACACACGCTCCATATAAATGGTGGTGCGGATGTCAACTGGCAGTCTAATTCTAGGAAAGGTGAGTGGTAAATTGTCAGATGAGCTTAAAACCCTGTTATGCAAATATCAAAATAAACAACAGTTGATTGGGGCAGATCGCTTGGATAGATTTTCTCCTAAGGCAGAGCTGTCTTCTCTCTCTCTTTTTTTTATTTTTTTTCATCTTTCATGTAGATGGTAAGGATAAAGATTATCCCAAATTTGCTTTGTTCTACCTCAGATAACAAATCAACACTATAATACCTCCTCAGGACCACTGATTAATTCATTTTGAGAGCAGAATTTTGCAGGGTTTTAAGCCTGTGAGAAGACATTTGTGGAGCCTGCAGCTTGAAATAGGGGAGGGGATGGAAGTGGTGGTAAAAGAAGAGTAACAGGCTAGCTGAACTGAATGCACCTGTTCACTTAATTTCTAGTGGGTCTCACATTTGAGCACATATCAGAATGCCCTGGAGGGCTTGTTAAAAAGCAGATTGCTGGGCTCTGCTGCCAAGCAGCCTCTGATCCAGACCCTTGCTATTCAAAGCGATGTCCAAAGACTAGCATTAGCATTCCTGGCATGAAAACCAGACTCTTGGCCACTACCCCAGACCTTCTAATCAGACTGTACTTTAGCATTTTCCCCAGGTAATTTATATGTCATTGAAGTTTGAGAAACACTAGCCCAGAGGGCTTGTCTTGAATATATTAATCATGAAATTTAAATACCACAGAACTTGCCTTTCCCTTTTCTATAGTTTTCTCCCACACATGAATTATGGCTTTCTCTACTCTTGTTTCTCCAACAAAGTTCATATGCAAAGTTCATATGCAATACATTTTCTGCATTTTCTGTCTAATGATTGCTGCCTCCCAGTTATTTGTGACCATATTATCAATGCATTCTTATTTTTTCATTATTTCTATCATTCAGTGATTTGAGTGCAATAGGCTCAAGATGGATGCATGTGTTCAACCTGCCTTCTTGATGTAATATTCTGAGCACATTCTTTACTAAAGAAGATTTCCAACAATACGCACTTGAATTATGAGTTGAATCAGGTCTCAAATACAAATATTTTAAAATATTGTGGATGAACAATTCTTTAAGAATGAACATGTTAGGTTGCAAATGCCATTGAGAATAATTATGAAGTAACATTTGCAAAACCTTGGAAGACAAGAGAGATACAATAGAGTAGAGATGGTCAAATATTCTCATTTCAAAGAGATGAATACAGACTTGCATATACAAAACCAAGAGTGGCATGATATAAAACTATAAAGATTTATTATGAGTTCTCTTGTGTATTGGAATAATAGGATAAGCCAAACTAATACAATTTTCTCTTTTGGTAGCATTATTAAACCAGCAAACTGGAAGAATTACGTACACACCTAGAGTGTTTTCTGATTTTAAACAGAGCATACAATGTCCTTGTGGGCAAGACAGAGAACATGACACATTCTGATAGATAGCTGGTGTAACCATCAACTGTCCCTCAGAAGTGCTGATTAATATCAAGTTGGACAGAAGCCTGGAGCAGCATGGTGTAGGTGTTGCCCTTGCCCTGTCCTCCCAACACTTGTATCAGTGACTTGAATAAAGACCCAGATGGGGTGTGCTGTGGTATGAATGCCCCCCAAAGTCATAGAAGCTGAAATTGTGTTCCCCAAAGTTCCAGGCACTGGAAATTTGGCCCCTAATGTAACTGTTGAAGGTGGGAAATCCTATTATAGTAATTGAAAGGTGGAGCCTTGAAGAGGTGATTAGATTGTAGGACAATGCCATAGTGAATGAATTAATAATGGTGGTCATGGGCATGGTTCTGAGGGCTTTAACAGGAGAGCTCATGAGGAGCTATCTCTCTCTCTGTGCTCTGCCATTTTCTGCCATGTGCAACCCCTGCATTGCTGGAAAGCAACCACCAAAGAAGATGCTCACCAGATGCATTCCCTGGACTTTGGACTTCCCAGCTTCTGAAACTGTAAGCAATGAATTCTATTTCTTATAAATTACCCAGCTTAGGTATTTATGTCATAAGCAGCAGAAATGGGCGAGTACAGGGTGTGTGTGTGTTTGTGTATGCTGGGGTCTGCGGGAGAGTGCCATAAAATCCGTATGAGAGAAGGAGCTAAAAGGATGGACCATGCTCTGCTTCAGGTTCAAACATGTTCACAGAAGCACAGTCTGTCTGAAAGAAAGGACCAAAAGATAGAAGATGAAATTTCATAGGGCTAGACTTTTTTTTCAATACTGCATTAAATTAGAAAAAATCAATTATGCAAAGGTAGGATAAAGGATTCTTTTTAGGTAGAAGATGTGAATGAACAAAGTCTTGGGGATCATTTTGTGGCACATCACACATAAATCATAGAAGTTTTAAGCCAATTTAAAAAATGTTAAAAGGCAGCTTAGCTTGTGTTCAGATAAATATGCCTCCCTGATTAGTGATAGTGTATGAATAAAGTCACTAAGAATTGGTCAACAGGCTATTGGAGGCCTAAACAGAAATTTGACGTTCAGACCCTAACCAAGGCAAAAAGAGCATCTCTCATGTTCCTAATTTCCTTTTGATGACTCAGTTTGATAAATGAGTATTTTCACCAGAACAATTAGGCACTGTTCAGAGAGCATCCCTGCTTAGAGAGCTCGGTAAAATGCCTAGGAAGACTCAGGAGCTTAACAATTTCTTATGCAATATATTGTAGCATGTATCTTGATATAAAATTACCAATAAAATTCTGTAATAGTGCCCATAAAAAAGTCGAGGTTGATCGATGAAAGGGTACCTGTCATATGGTACTTTCTTAACTATTGCTCAGAGTTCCTGACAGGATCCAAAACACATATTCACGAATATCTGTGATCAGTGCTAACATCATTCCTGCAGTGACTGATGGGATGAAATAAACCATCTTTGCCCCTTAAGAGTGATTCGGGGAACACTAGTTCCTTGAGTTCTATTGGTATTACCCAAGTTAAGGTCATTGAGTATAAGTTTAAGTTAAAAAAAAAAAAAAAAAAAGAAAAACCCAAACAATGACAACAGAGAAAAACTGGGTTAAGTAACATTAAGTAGCTATCTTAATTGCAATATGTCTCAGAGTCTTTATTTAAGCTGCCAATGTACATGGTGGATGTCTAAGGAGAAATATAAAATGCCATATTTCCCTCAGCTTATGTGCCCATGAATTCCCCCTTAAAAATATCTCGTGCAACTAATTTATTATAAAATGCACTTTAGGAAACACTTCAATAGAAAATTTCTAAATTCCCATGATAAATTTCTAAAGATAGTGTTGTCTTTCTACCAGTTAGGCTTCCAAAAACAAATTGCCCTCAAGAAAAAATAAACTAAATAACAACAATAAGAAAATCACTAGTTCTCAATGGCAGAAACCGAGTGAAGTCTGAATGTAGCATTATTATACATATTCCATTTTTCTTAACACTGTGTCAGTTATCATGATTTAAGGACTGGGCCACTTTCAAAACATTTATCACATGTATCTACATATGATACAAACATTATGTCTTTTATTATTTATCCAGAAGATTCACTCTTGCAAAAGATCCCAAGCTTAGTATGACTAAATCACTCAAGGCTCCATCAGGGGACTCGTGTGTTCTATCAGTTTTCAAGCCAAAGATCGGAAAAGGAAACACCTTTGCTGGTTGGATTTCATTGTTCCATCATCGCTTTAACTCTTCATTCTATGCTGAAACTGCTAAAATTCCCAGGATGGGGTTCTGGGCTCTGCTCCCTTCCAAACCTCACTATATCCACCGCCCGCCTCCCACCCCACCCTCCAGCACAACTCACCAACTTGTCAAGTTCACGTTTCTCAATCCATGCAGTTATGTGTGCGTGTGAGCACGTGTACAATATTCCTACAATAAATTATTTAATGGGAATTCAGTATCTCTGTTTTAGCGGAAATACTATTTCAAGACTGTGAAAAATTCCTTGGATATTATTTTTGTCTTCAATTTCAAAATTAGTTGTCCTGAACTTTGAAATTGTAGAAGTAAAATTTACAAACAATTTGTTTCCAGAAACTGTTTTCAAAAACTTTCTTCCTTCCACATTTTCAATCAATTTATTATCTCCATCTGGCTGATTCTCATGAAGTGAACGTAGCTGTTCACGTGAACACGTGAACAGGGGGACTGCAAGAATCCACAGGGCAATCCCTGAGGTATTCATTAACTTTTACAAGATGAAATGCATCTCAGTGTGGCAATTGCTGTGACCCTCTCTTCAACATAGCACTGCTTTCTGCTCTACAGTTTGTTTCTCTCCTTCCTCCTCCTCCACACATAGCCAGGATCAGTCTCACCGAGTGACCCAATATGTGATCTTGGCCAGCAATTGTGCTGGCCAAAAGGCTGGAAGACTCAGTTCAAATCCTAGTTCCATCACTAATCTTTCTGAAACACTGGCCAAGTTCCTGAGCCTCAGCTTACTATGTTTATAAATGAGGATAAGGACATATACCTGTAGGTTGGAATATTACATGATTAAAAATAATGAGAAAGTTCAGCATTTAATAGGTACTCAAAATGTGTAAGCTAACATGAATCTTCAGCTATTTTACATAATTTTAAGCTTGACATCTGCAAATTGGAATGAATTGGGAGGAAATAAACATCATTGTGAGATATATTTTAAAGCACTTAGAAAATATTTTGCTGAACAAATATAAGCAAAAAAACATCAACACTGTAACTATTACAATTACCAAGAAACTGACTATCTAAAAAATATTGTTATATTTTCCTTATGTGTATAGCACGCTTTTGAAATTTTCATCATCCATCAGAACTTACTGAACTGTTTTAAGAGCATTCAGTGGTGTTTATCACTGTGCTTCATGCTCGATCACAGGGCTCTGTCCATACATTCCTAAACTCATATTGATGCTCTTGATTTTTTGATCACTTCTGACATATAAATATGTAGCCACACTCTTGGGATCTTAAATGGACTCAAGTTCAACCATGTATATCTGATCAAGTCAGAGGCAGGAGTAATGCATGGCAGATTTGTGCAGGGAATTTAGGTTGTTAAAAAAAAAAAATCCTGTATAGTTATTTTACAGTCATTAACCTCACTAGCTTGCAAAAGACTGACTATGCATAAAAGCATGCATGCATTTGGCAAATATATACAGAAAAACAACTAGGCAAGAAAAACCTGGTGAGTCACCAGTAGTTGAAATAGTTGTTTCATCACTCACAGCAGCCTGCTTTCCAGTGGTTAATAACTGTTTACTGCAATGATTAAAATGTATATAATGGTTATTTCTTTTGTATTTAAGCATTTATGGACTACTTTTGTCTATAATATCATTTATTATAATATATAGCTTCTCCTGCATTGTCCTTTTGTATTTGAGTTTCATTTGACTCCTTATAAAATCTCCCATTTTTATTACCTTCATTTTTAAATAGGAAAATTGAGGTTCAGAAGGCAAAGTGATCTAATGCCTCACCATTTTGGAAATAGAATTTTTTCCTCATTACAGGGGTTGGAGACAATGTGTTCCAGTGTCTGAGATTGCACAGATACATCTTCGATCAATTGTTTTTTTTCTATTTGCCAATTATTCATGTATTTCTTCAGCTGGGCTCCCTGAAGTCTTCCTCAGCAGTTTAAAACTAGTATTCAGGCCATAGGGTATAGAAACAAAGAACACAGAAGATACCTTTGAAAAAAAGAGCAAATGCTGTGCCTGAATATGGCTTATAAAGAAACTTTTATGACAAAACAGATGGTTTAAAACAATGATTCTCAAGCCCAGCTGACATGATACTAATTAGATGATCAGAAGGGACCTAACAAAAGGGATCCAATTGTAATACCAACATTTATAAAACATCGTGTTTGCCTCCACTTCCCAACAGGTTCTGTCAAAACTGAGCTGCAGTTCTTTTCTTCAAGTTGAAATTCTTTATTCTTAAAATGAAAAGCTGTGCCCTTTCTCCACATCAGACTATAGGAAGCACCCTCCTCTACGGGAAAAAATGGAAATTCTTGGCTCATCAAAGTGATATGTGAATAATCTTGGCAATAGTTCAGTTTGGTATCGGTACTTTCCAAACTCCCACATCAAACTTTTTCATATATCTAAGTGTCCTGGAGTGACAAGCCTTATATGATTTTCAAGTTGAATTTCTCAGGCAGAAACTTTCAATGTATTTCTCAGTCTACCACGTAACCTAGATGAATCAATTTCCAGTTTGTGATCTAACTTGGGACTTTGTTCAATATGATTGTAACTTGCAATGTCTGTCATTTGCTGAAAGCAGGTTCACCTGGGCTACAGCCAGCTGGGCCTCCACAGCTGAAATACCATATCCCTAACTGTGATTATCCTGCTGCAGTGCATCAAGATGATACACAAAGCATGATGGAGTTATCATGATCCACCTTGCGTACCTTTCTTTCTACTATATTGTCCATTTGTATTTGAGTCAATGTGTGTACCAAGCTACAAACTCATAGAATATTTGTTAGAAACCATGCTATGTACTTTGAACATGAACACACACACATACACAAACACACATACACACAAACACACACACCATACTTATATGCCTAAATGCTTAGAAAGTCAGCAAATGTGTATTTGTACAGTATTGTGTGTTATGGGAAAATAATACATGGATATTGCCTTCTTTGGGAGTCATGGGGGTTGGGGAGAAGGCACATATAAGTAATTAAATACAAAAGGATAAAATAAACGAACCAAGAAAGTCTCTCTACTTCAGGGAGTGGAGCAGGTGCACCAAGAAGGAAGCATATGCCCAGGGCTATCACAGATGGACATAATTTGCTAAGATAAGTATGAGATGAAGGGCACATTTTCAAGTAAAAAAAGGAATTTGGGCAAAAGGTTAGAAGGGGGAAAAACAATGTCTTAATGCTAGCTTGACAATATATTAAGGATAATGCAGCCACAATTTTGGACAAAAGGAGGGGTATGAGGACCATCTTTGGCTGCAGCTAGATTAAGAACCTTGAAAATGATCTGAGGAAGAAGGCACCCAGTTGTTATAATTAATAATTAATGGCTTAACTGTACCCGCCTTCCTGCTTATGCTCTCTCTCTCTTCCTTCCTTCCTTCCTTCCTTCCTTTCTACTTTTTTCCATAAGTATTAATTGAGTACATACAGGAACTTGCCAGGGCTACAAATTCAATCATTCCAAGTTCAACACAAGTTTATCCTAATGCCATTTCAGGATCTTGGGTTGAAGCTTTCCCTAATGCCCTTGTGTGTCAGGTGCCCGTAGTGTAGTCATTTCAGAAAACTTTGATTTGCCATTGGCAAACTCGCCGCCTCTTAGGAATACAAAATGTTACAAGGATTATAAGGTCAAAATTTCTCTGGTGAGTTAGCCATAGAAATGTCCATGAGACAAACTGGCTTTTATTTTTATTTTTTTAATTTAAACTGTGAAATGCAGCTGCGGTGTAAAGAAAAGAGTATAGCTCTTCAAGTCAAATGGATTTGCCTGTTAAGCATATTGTGAAACCTGGAGCAAGTTACTGATTACTATTGTGAACAGTAGTAATAGCCAGCATATTGCATACCTTCTATGAAGCAGGGACTATATGTGCATTCTCATTTGTTCCTCACATCCATCCTATCAGGTAGACATTTATATTATCTCCTTTTTACAGACGAGGACACTGAGACTACAAGAGGTTTAGAAACTTGCTCAGGGAACAAAACAAAAACAAGGTAGAGCTAGGACTTGAATCTGAAACTGTCTGAAGCCCGAAGTCATTTTCTTAACCACTATACTATGTCTCCACAAGATAATGTATGTAATAGGACTTATGTAGATAAGAGAAAATGTTATTTTCCCTTGCATTTTGGCACTTTTAAAATATATGTTTGTCATTGTAAGTTAACTTTTTCTCATGGCACTAGTTAAAGTTTCTAGATTTTTTTTGAGCATATGTTAATGAGTAAACTACTCCCTATTAGATTCCCTGATGTGGTTTTCACATCATGTTGTATAAGCTTCCTGCTTCTTTAAGCACTCTCTGTCACACTAACTAGTCTTATAGCAAGTTATTGGGTTATTTTTCCATGATCAAAGTAGCAATTCACATCTATGTAGCTGGATTTATCCTGCTATTGTGCAAATGGTACATAAGGGAATATTTTTAAAGTAAACAAAAAAATCTAATGTGCAATAAGTTGAAATGTTTTTGAAAAATGTCTATTCAGCTCCTTTGCCCTTTTTAAAATTGGATTATATGTTTTTTTTTTTTTCCAGTGAAGTTGTTTGAGTTTGCTGTATATTCTGGATATTAATCACATGTCGGATGTATAGTTTGGAAATATTTTCTCCCACTCTGTTGGTTGTCTTTTCACTCTGCTTATTCAGTTTTTTTCATTGTGCAGAAGCTTTTTAGTTTGATATAATCCCATTTGTTTTTTTATTTTGTTATGTGTACTTTCAGGGTCTTATCCATAAAGTCTTTGCCCAGTCCTACTTCCTGAAGTATGTCCTATGTTTTCTTCTAGGAGCTTATAGTTTCGGGTCTTATATTTAAGTCTTTAAACCATTTGGAGTTGATTTTGGTGTATGGCGACAGGTATGAGGCTGGTTTCATTCCCCTACACATAGCTGTCCAGTTTTCCCCACACCATTTACTGAAAAAGCACTCTTTTCCCAAATGTATGTTCTTGTTGCCTTTGTCAAAGATCAGTTGGCTATAATTATGTGGGTGGATTTCTGGGTTCTCTGTTGTTTTCCATTGGTCCATGTGTCTGCTCTTATGCTAGTACCATACTGTTTTGGAAAGTATAGCTTTATAGTATAGTTTGAAGTCAGGTAGTATAATGCCACTGGCATTATTTATTTATTTATTGCTCAGGATTGCTTTAACTATTCAGGGTCTTTCGTTCCATATGAATTTTACGATTTTTTTTCACTTCTGTGAAGAATATCATTGGTATTTTGATGGGGATTGCATTGAATCTGTAGATAGCTTTGGGTAGTATGGACATTTTCACAATGTTAATTTCTTCCAATCCATGAACCAGGAATGTCTTTCCATCTTTTGGTGTCTTGTTTAATTTCTTTCAACAGAGCTTTGTAATTCTCATTGTAGAGGTCTTTCCCCACTTTGGTAGCTATTGCAAATGAGCTTGCTTACTTAAAGACATACAAATGGCCAACAAGCACATGAAAAAATGTTCAACATCAGTGATCATTAAGGAAATGAAAATCAAAACAACATTGGGATAGCATCTCACCCCAGTTAGAGTGGAAATGATCAAAAAAGCTGAAAATAACAAATGCTGGTCAGGATGTTCAGAAAACGGAACACTTCTACACTCTTGGTAAGACTGTAAAGTAATACAGCCATTGTGGAAAACAGTATGGAGGTTTCTCAAACAACTGCAGACGGAACTACCATATGATCCAGCAATCTCACTTCTAGGTATATACCCAAAGGAATGGAAATCATCATGTCAAAGGGACACCTGCACTCCCATGTTCATCACAGCTATATTTACAAAAGCCAAGATATGGAACCAACATAAATGTCCATCAATGGATGATTGGATAAGGAAAATGGTGTGTGTGTGTGTGTCTGTGTGTCTGTGTGTGTGTGTGTGTCTATGCAGTGAGATACTACTCAGCCATAAAAAAGAATGGTATTCTGCAATTTGCAGCAACATGGATGAGCTTGGAGAAAATTATGTTAAGTGAAATAAGCCAGGCACAGAGAGAGAAATGCTAATGCTGCATGTGCTGAGAGAGAGAGAGAGAGAGAGAGAGAAAGACCAAAATGAAACATTGAAATTTCAGAAGGAGAGACAGACCTATAGTTACTAGAGATGAGAAAGGGGGAAGAGAAGGGGAGTTAGGGAGTAACTGGGTAAAGGACACAAGAATATTTACAATTTGTAATGATGAACATGCTAATAATATTGATTTGATCATCACATACTGTACACAAATACTGATAGTCAACTCTGTACCCAACGAATACATATAATCAAAAATAAATATTTATTTCTAGGAAAAAATAAGGAAAAATTCAAATTCCAACTGTTCATTGCTAGTTTACAGAAATGCAGTGGATTTTTAAAATTGATTTTTTATCTTGTGAACTTGTTAAATTTACTTATTTCTCAGAATCTCTGTGTTTTTTTTTTTTTTACCATTTTCTATGTGAATAATCATGTTATCTGCAAATAGACATTTATAGTCTATATTTATTCCTTAAACAAACAAACAAAAATTGAAATGATTTTGGATGCTCCTTATTTTCACATTTTGCCACAAGAAGGAAGTGGGAAAAATCTAAGAGTTTACTCGAAAGTATTTTTAAAATAGCTATAGAAGTACAGTTCTGTATAGCTGAGAAATTGGTTGTTCCTGATACATCTGGCTGGTCACAATGTCAAATGGATTTTCCTGTCCAGTTCTCTGCCTTTCATAAGACAGGGCAGGCACACGTCACCTACAGCCTACTCAGAGTGGGATGTCACAGCCTCACAGAATTGCACATTGATCCAAAAAGGCAGATACTGGTAATTCCCTGGAACTTAGGCCAATTTCAGAGTGATGTGTTACTAATGGCTTTCTTTTTTTTTTTTTTTTTACACAGAATACTTAAAACATTTATATTAAAGATCTCAAAACAACATAGTTAAACCTGGAAAAATGTTATGAACACTGTTTCTGCCTAATACATAACCGATTTTTTTTTTTTTAATCTTAACATGAAATTCTCTCCTACTATCTTATCCCCCCCAAAAGGCCACAAAGTGCATTCACAAAGAGTCATTTTTAAGTTAAAGCCATTGCACAAAATGTACAGTTCAGGTATACTGAAATGAGTACCACATTGGAGTTTAATTGGAGAAGTTTTATATACCAGTATAGCAACATCCATAGGTAAAGTCTCTTAACAGAATTAGAGCAAACATCTTCACACGGGCATATATATACATAATACATTTAAAGTATTAAAAGGTGCAACTGAGTCAATAGCAAAATTTAAAAGCTATATCCTGTTAGCACATTTAACCTAAATTAACTTGAATCTTTCTATGATTTTCCACTCAGGAAACTAGAACAGAATAAATTTCTTGTCAAAAGCAGTTTGTTCATTTACAAAACTATAAGGTCAATTAAGATCACTACCTGTTGAGTCAGATAGCAGAGGGCCCCTCTTCTATAATATTTATACTATCCCAGATATAAATATTAATGTCACCTTAAAAAAGTTTGTAAGGGCTGAAAATTACCATTTTCTCTACAAAATAAATAAATGTTATCTATTCAGACCCGGAAATAATTCAAAGATTCAAATTCTCCATGTGAAAGCAAGTAAAAAAGATTCTGAAGTGGGAAATCTTTCCCACTTTAAGTAAGTAATACCTAGACATGATAAATAGGTGATAATTCAAATTCATAACTAGCAAATCACTGAAAAGACAATTGCATTCATTCATGTATCACAAAATTAGAGAAGATATGAGGACATGCTTAAGTCACTGAAATGGCCAAGAATCATTTTACTAGTTTATTTTGTTCCAAACTATTACCATGTGAGTTTGATATGTTAACATTTAAATATTCACATTATGCTAAACATCAAGCATCTGTTAGTAGTAGAAACCCAAACATTTTGATGCTAAAATTATTACAAGATAATCAGATACTATTTCATTGGTTGTCAAAAACAGTGACTACTAATGCCAAATAATTAAATTTAAAATATTGTGCCAGGTCCTCTCAGGGAAATGTGAAAATAATACTGAGGATCCCCTATTACTGTTGTTCTTTTACAATTTTCTAGGAATTAAACCAAAGCCAAAGTCAGAAATTTATGACTGTCTATACTATCTTTGGATAGTTACAGTACGGTATATAATTATGGATGGCTTTGTTTAGAAGACTGGAAAGGTACTCATGGCATAAACAACAGTATACTCTGACTGCCATAAATAAACAAAACACAGGTATGTCTGAAGGACACAGTAGAGAAAATGGCAATTTTGAAAAAGGAGTGCTTCTAAAGGCATTTCCTTGGAGGCAGCCGAGGTTTTTTTCACATTACTGAAAGGTCAAGTAATGTGGTGTGATTACTTTAATTCTTACAACCAAACTTCCACTTAGGCATAGTTACGTGTTCCCAAACTATTTTTCTTTTGTCTGCCATGCTGGCTTCAATATTCCATGGTCCACTGTAATCTTTTGGTCTTCCCTCTTCGTAGCACGGCAGCACTCTGCTGCTATCCGTTGAGTAGGTAGACCACCAGTTCATAGGTGGCCATCATAATGGCTGTGTTTGGAATCTGTCTCACGAGGTGTGTTGTTAAACCACGGTAAAGAGATCCATACCCTTCTTCTTGAACAACCAAAGACACTGTCTGAAAAAAAGATCTGTATTTTGTTCCCTCTTCACGTAGTCTTGTTCTTACAACTTCATGTGGATATGCTATAGTTGTGGCACAAGTTTTTGAGGTGGCAGCAGCTAGCATCATTCCCACAAAATCTGATGCTTCTTTCACAGACTCTTCATCATTTTCCATTGTAGAAGCAGCCTTATATCCCAGTAGTTTTTGCTTTATACTTTCATAAATAACAAAATGGATAACAGTCTCAGATATGCCAGCATATGAAGCAGACATGCCCCTATAAAATCCTCTAGGTCCATCTGTCTGATACACTTTACGGACACATTCAAAAGCGCCCATTCGCTTTTCCCCACGGTTCCTTGCGTCAAGCTGTAACCGAGTCTTTATAAGCCAAATGGGGTTGGTTGCTGTGATTGCAGTAAAACCTGCCATTGCAGCTGAAATCATGTGTACCTGGGTAGAATCAGGATCAAATACATCGTTCAACTTTTCCTTGCAGTTTGAGTAAGCAGCAAAGTATATTGCTCTGGAAGGAGCCACCCCCACTAAATTGGGGCCTAATCCTCTAAATAAGGAACGAGGCCCTTCTTTTTCCAAGATCATTTTTAAGCAATGGAGAGGTCCAGGAGACACTACTCGGTTGACACTGGCTCCAGCCATGGTGTTCAGCTGAACTTCAGATATATAAAGTGTCACAGAAGATGACTGCAGCCGTGTTTTTACAACTTCCAGTGGACATGTCAGAATAGCTCCCACTGTACCACCACATCCCCCGGCAAACAGATGCACCAGCGTGTCCCTCTGGCTCATTCTCTCTCCCGCATGTCCTCCGGGCACTGAGGCGGGACGCGGATCCGGACGCCCGCTGCGGCCAGCGGCTTCGGTCCCCGACTGGTAGACGTCCTACGCCCCAGAGACGGCGAGGGGAGTGGGCGGAGACGCGGCTGCGGAAAGCAATCCGCACAGCCCTCCCCGCACCGCCCCAGCCACACCGCCTCCGGGCCTAGCTCCGCGCCCTTAAGCCGAGCCAGAGAGCCGGGCGGCGGAGGAGGCGGGGGGGGGGGGGGGGGGGGGCCTACTAATGGCTTTCTGAAATCACGTCTGAAGGCCCTTTTTCCTACCCCACAACCACCAAGGAAGAGTCCTCTTTCTCTGCTCCCTATCTCTTTCCACATATGTATGCTACTAAACCAATTTTAAGACTCATTAAAGTCACTTTGAGAATGATATTATTCCATTTCCTGTTGGACTGCCCATAACTTCTGGACTTTGTTGGTAATATGACATTTTATCCATCCAGTGATTAAATATTTTATACAATCAATTAACATAAAGTTGGATGTGGAAGATGAAAACACACGGTCCTCTCCTCTCTGAGAGGAAAGAGCTCATGAATGAACTACTTGATGATCACAACAAAATGACTAGCTTCCGTGTTTTCTGAACGAGACCCAGGTCACCTTGGAAACATGGATTTCTCTATAATACTTTTCTAAGTCCCTTCTTCAATTTGACAACCTCTTCCATTCCAGTTATTTTAAGAGGGCTTTGGTTTACTTTCCTGGGCTTCTCTAACACTTTATTCTACTTCATCATCCAACAGTTCCGATCATATTAAAATTGTGTTAGTGCTGTCATTTTATACCAATTGAATATAAAAAACTAAAGTGGTCCATTATTGGATATCCCTTAAAAATGAGATTAATTTATATGAGACTCAAAATATGGGATAGTTTTCATTTGCTCATTTAATCCACATTTTCCGAGTCCTCATTATATGTGAGCACCTGACAGTTGAACCATAACCTTTGAAAGTCTCAATATAGCAGAAAGAGACACGTGTAAGCAAATTCACAGAATAAGACGCTCTGATAGAAGAGCCTAACGTAGGTAGGCGTGCAGTGCAGAGGAGTTCACTGTAGATTAAATCATAGATAATGGCCCTTAAGTAATTGATTACATTTGCAATGTGTCACCATTCCAGCTGGACAAAGTACGTGCTATCAATTTTAATTGAAAATGGTAAAACTCACTAAGACAAAGCCAAGTGTCTCTCCTTGCTAGCTTTCTCTTTTTCTCTCTTGTCCAGGCCAAATTGAGGACACGCCTCTGAACTATGCTGGACGTTTCTTGATTCTTAGACTTGTTTTCTCCACTTGACTGAGAGTTCCCTGAAGGAGGCATGTGCCTGACCTCGTGCTTGCACCCCACACATGCCTGTTGCTAGCACAGCCTCAGACATGCTGATCAAACACTAGGAAAAGGTTTGGTTTGGTTTGTTTTTGTGGTTTATTTTTTTCCCCTAAGTGAGCATGGCTAGCTCTAGGCAATATGGGAATTAGAAAAAGAAGTTATCTTTTCTCCCTAACAATCTTTCCCTGTCCTTGCTGCTTGTCCCACCTTCTAGGTTTGTTCTTCACTCTCATCCTGTTTCCTAATTCACCAGAAGTAATTTTCCTTCAGCCTTATGAATTCTAGATAATTATGAATTACATGGTCAGCATACCCCTCTCAAATATATATTTTAAACATATGCACATATATCCTGATTATAAATTTGTAAATGACTTCTCACTGCAAAATGGGGGAAAGTTTGCTACTGTGATGGTCTCTGGGGAAAATATTTTGAGTCAGGCAGCCCAGTTATGCAAAGAAGAGCATGACCTGATCTTCCTTCTCGGGAGCCCTAACCCTGTTTAAAAAATAATAATAACCTCGCACAGAAATTCTGGAAAGGTATGTTGAACGTCAGTGCATCTTTTTTGGCAAAGAAAAGCGATTCTCCATTTTGCCTGAGAATGTGTGCACGTGGGAGAGGCGAATAATAGATGGTGGATGTCGTGTCAGCACAGGAGGTAGGAGCTGATGATATAATGCAAACAGACAACTGTCAAGGTGATTTAGTACATCGCTGCTCATCTCAGACCACAGATAGAGGTGCTGACTCAAAAAGGCTCCGGAGGAAGCTCCAAGGTAAAGGCTTTAAAAGAGAGCTTCCCTTCCTGCCCCCCAAATATTGCATAATGCAGCACTTTGAAATGACATAAGTGGAGTTGTCATTTCTGAGATAAAATAAAATGGCGGTCAAAGAAACAAAATTTCTAGCTGTAAATTTATTCATAATAGACTGATCCTGTTGGCTTGACATTATGAACCACATTACTCATACAAGACAAAGTGGGAAAACTGCAGTTTAGCAGAATTTTATACAATGGAATTGTCAGCAGGGGTGGGGGGATGTGTCAAAGTCAAATGTGGCTAATTGGACATTAGTAAGAATATGGATAATTAATTATGAAAAGCTGGAACTGACAGGAGTGGGCAGAGACAGCCGTGGGACAGTGCCACTTCCTCCAGTGGTGTCGGGCGGAAGAGCAGACAGGACCGACTGCCTCCTCCGTGCTGTTCCCAGTGTCCTCTCCCTCTGCTGACAGCTTTCAGGCCCATGCATATCGCACTGAATGAAATAGCTCTGTCTCACAGTCTCACAAAGCACCATGTATTTTTCCCTCAGTTCTAAACATCATGATATAATTGAAAAAGTGCTGACTAGAAGCTTGAAAGTTCGAATTTCTAGTTCTAGGTCTTCTTTTTACCAAGAGATGGTCAACAAGTCACATACATTCTCTATATCCAGTTTTTTTATCTATAAAAATGGAAATAGCCATCACCTTTCATTTATCCTTCCTTTTTAGGATAAGTGTATGTGGTTCAGAAAGTGCATAGTACTGAATAAATCTTATTTCAGGGGAGATATTGTAGCACGTGGACACCATGGCAGAGCACGGGTCTACCAATTTACCCTGGATCGAGCCCCTGCTGTGCCATGTGACGGCATGCTGCTGCAAGTTACTTGATGCCTCTGAACTGTGGCTCCTTATCAGTAAAAGAGAATTATAGAAGGTCTTATACAGGCTTGTGTGAGGATTACATAGGACCGTGCATGTACCACGCCTGGAGCAATGTTTGACTCTTACCAAACATTGTAAGTTTGTCCTCTTATAAGTTTTAAGTTTTATCCTCTTTTCTGATGTTTTGAAATAAGTATTATAGAGGGAAAAAGAAAACGGAGAGATCGCTGTCCTTCACACAAGTCAAAGAGACGTATTGGGATATGTGTCCATTTATGTCTTGGGCTTGCTCTTAATATCTCAGTACAAGAGACTTGACATCTTAATTCTGGCACAACCTACACTTATGGTGACATGTGGCAGTAAATCTGAAATTCATCACAAGTGTGTGTGTGAGGTGGTGAGGGAGGCAGTGGGTGGGTGGGGAGTCAGGTGGACAGTGCTAGAGAACACTAAATAAAGGTAATTCTAGTTTTAGAACAAGAAGATGGTATTTAAATGGAGGTGAGATCCACCGGCAACAGTTAGAAGCAGGGCCCAAGAGCCCATCACCAGAATTGCTGACCCTTCACATAGGCCTAGTGTTGTGAAGCTGATTTTCTGGGTGTGTGTGGGGGGCGGGGGGCGTAGGGAATCAGGGGACATGTGTGCGTGCCTCTTTCCAAAATCTTGTACTTTCACTGCGGGTTATCTAGAAACCAGCTGTTTTTCCTAAAGTTAAGATGATCAAGATCCCTGTTTTCAGAAATTCTGATTCAGGTGAACAGTAAAGCCATTTCCAAGTGGGGGGTGGGGGTGGGAAGAAGAGAAAATAAGAGAAGTGAAGTGAAATGGCAGGATGAAAGGCGTGCATGGGGCTGCCACCGGGATATAAGAGAGGAGCTCCAGTTTGACATCGTTTTTCAAATATCTTAAGAAAAATAGAATAAAATATGAATGCTAACCAAATACTTAAGGTAAGGAAGAATTTTTTGTTCCAGATTGAGGTAAAGCTTTCCGACTGGTGCAGTGAGGTCGGAAGAGCAGAAGGTCTGCTATATACAGAGGGTGAGATGGAACGTTGTCAGTTTCATTTTAGCAGAGACACATAGAACTGTGACTTCTGCCTTATAACATACAATTGGTGTTTCCTCTCACATTTCTGATAGTAGTACATTTTCCTTTCTGTGAAATAGTTTGGGAGAGAGGGATAATATGCAAATTGGAACCACTCCCCACTAGTATCTGCACGTCACAAGGCTTCGGTTGATAAGGCTTGTATCACTGTGGGAGCTGGAGGGGAGCGAATTCTCACCTATCCAGGAAGAAAGAATGGGTGCCACTTGCTTCTGCAGTTAAGATTTCCCTATGTTGCTATGAAGTGAAAAGAAAAACAAATTGTGGCTAATGCTAAGTGTAAGGAAAACACTCCAAAATTTTCTCCAAAATTTAAATATAAGACTCTTCAGGTGGGCATACTTCATAGGGATCATTCTATTCTGCAGCAGAAGCTTTCTGTCCGCCTTTGTGTCCTGTTCAGTTCAAATATATGAAATTGAGTCATGAAAATTCAGACAATCCCTCTCTGTGGAGGTATGCTTGGTGTGGCAAGAAGCTAACAGGGAAATGGTCATTACAAAATAGTTTCAAGAAAGGGCAACCCCTTGGGACTCAGATTTTCATCTTCATTTGTCCCAGTTTGGCAAGGCATCATAGGAAAATGTTGGCAATCAAGGATGTAGAAATACTCATTAAATGCACAAAGTCTACTTAGTCTTATAAACTGCCATAAAGGTGCATACTGCCCACTCGTATCTGATTTTCCACTTCTTTCTTTGTTCACTGCACTTCTCCTTTCTCTCTCGATTAAGTCAGACCATAGTTCTAGCCAATGAAACATAACTGTACATGACACGTGTATCATTTCAGTTTGAGGCAATGAAAAGCTTCAGTATTGTCCTCCTGCAGAGTCTGTCCCAGAGGGTCACTCAAACTCGTATAAATTATAAGCATAACGTTAGTGTGTTAGGCGACTAAGGTCGTGAGGGCTTCCCTCTTGCTAAGGCATATCCTGACTCCTTTAGATGCTCAACTGAGACTTTGGTTGTCATTCCTGAACATCTGGTGGGCCGCGACAGTCATCACTAACAATAATTCTAACAGTTTTTGAGTTTCTTAAGCATCCAGAATAGGATCGGACTTATATTCGTTAAATTGCTGATTAATGGTCACCAATCTGAGTTTATTTTGCTAATGTGTGTGGAACTCAGGAGAACATCCCCTCGTTTTACCAGATTACAGTCATTTATATAAGCATACATTTTATCAGCAGTATAGTCACATTCACCTTTTAGTTCTTCCTTGGACATATTTTAGGATTATAAGTACATCATATCTTTACCTTCTCAGTCCTTTCCCTCCCGAAGAATCAAGCTCTAAATATTGACATGAACTATATGAAAATGCCAACATTTGACCATTTTTGATCAATAGTTTTATAAGATGCCATCTAATGTTTTCTTTACTTTTAAAAAATAAAGCATTTTATTTTATAAATGCAAGTTTGGCTCCTTAAAATTCATCAATGTTTCTTTCTGCTAAAAAGAGAACTGAGAGGGTTTTAAGAGATTGGGATTCAGATACACAAATTATTGCGTTGTGTTTAGGTGGCTCTTTTTACCTATTTGTGGAAAATTACACTGGGGCTTTGATATGCTTAAGCAACTCTAAATCGATCAGAAGCAGAAGTCAATCTATAACATCCAACAACAAAATCTGTATGGAAACTACACTTAAAATTATTGGGGCTATGTTTTCATTTCTTGCTTTAAAAAGACATATGGATTAGTTCTAGGTGAATGCTCTTCTAATCCTCTTGATTTATAAAACTGCTACCTAATAAAAATTTCATTTATATGCAGAAACTTGTTTGTTTCTTGGGAAATAAATATTACTTTGATTCAGGAAACTGAAATTAGCTCATTAATTGGCAGTGTTCAGTAAATCTTTTCGAAGTGAATAACCAATGACCACAGAGGTGATTTTCTATAAATAATTTTGGATGTTAAGATCTTCAAAAATATTTGTTAACCAACAAAATCTTGCAGGCTGATTAAAGAACAATCTCCAGTAGAAGACATTAATTAATCGATAACCAGTCTGACTATATTACCAATTTTTAGGATTTCCTAGAATAGAAAATCACAGTGGTTTTCCATTCAAAGCACATTGACAAACATTGACGAAGTACCTATCATCTACCAGTCACCATGAGAAACTTTAAGGAAAATGTGGATAAATAAAAACGTTGCTAAGCTCAAGTCTAGGTGGAAAGTTAGACATGTAAATGCAAAAATATAATAATATGCTGCAGCGAGTGTCATAGTACAGATATGTTCAAGGACACCGTGTGCACATGTGAAGGAGTGAATAATTACAACTGGAGAAAGATACAGACGATGAGTTATATTTTATCTGTATCTTAAACACCATGTAGGAGTTCATAAGTGCTCTCAAGTTGGAAGATCAGAGAAAGAGAGCTCCTGGGTGGGAACGTGGAGGTTGAGTGATCGTGGTGAGGTCAAGGATTTACATGCTGCTGAGTGTGGCCGA
The DNA here is from genome assembly GCF_027409185.1 of Cynocephalus volans. NCBI lineage: Eukaryota > Metazoa > Chordata > Mammalia > Dermoptera > Cynocephalidae > Cynocephalus > Cynocephalus volans. Next base: position 231,406,762 of record NC_084461.1, read on the forward strand.
AATGCGAGGTGCAGGGCAGGAGAGCAAGGACTGAAGATTAGTGTAGAAAAGTCACTTGTGCTGGGCCCTACAGAGCCTAGAATGGCAGGAGAAAACATATGAAACTTAGCTGAAGGGACTGGAGACTCATTGAAAGATTCAGGGTAGGGGAATGAAAAGATCAGATTAGGGGAGGTAACTCTGTCTGCTGGAGGGCTGGTGAGATGATTTAAAGATGTAGAGACCCACTTGCTGGACCCCTTCTTATTCTAGTGTTTACATTATTTCTCCCTTCCCCCACATTCCTCCTTCACTCCACCGGTGCCCCTCTCTACTCCACACACATCTGCACACATCCACCAGCACCCAACTTGATTCCTGCTTTCTAGTCTTTGCTCTAAAAACCCTCCCTGCCTGCAGCACGGCGCCCCACCTCTTTCTCCAAAACATGACCGCTCTTTAGAACTGAGTCCAATTTCTACTGCTGACACAAACAAAAACAAAACAACCAAAACAGAAGCATGGAGTCCCCTGAAAGAACAGATTTATATTAAGCATAACTTAAATTTAATCATCTTGAAGCATAGAGAAAGCTAAGTCAGAATTACTAAAATGATGGGATCTATTCCCGATGGTTGAGGAAATAAAGATGGCATAGAGCACAGTCACAAGCAAGAATACAGTGACAGGGAGATGTTAATTGGGCAACTGGGAGCATATGAAATCCTCGCCTCACAGAGGAAAATAAAAGACCTGACAGTCAAAATGGCTGCCTGCTGAGTAAAAGCACACAGCTTGGAAAGGTCTGATGTGAACCAGGGCAAAGTGCATTTTGAAGCCCATTAAGCCTTGGGAAGTGTATAAATAACAAAGTCTTAAGACAAATCCAAAGTAGTTAATCAGGCCAAATGTCTCAATTGACCTAAATGGCTGCTCCTGGAAGCATGCTCGCTTCCTTTTTGAGTTGGAAACTTGTCAGCAGGAATGCTAAATTGACTCTACCTGTGTTTGTTTAACATGAAGCCATCAGGACCCAAGTGTTTGATTCTCTGAAGAATACTAGAATGTGCTTCGTGTTCCGTCACCCACTATTCACTGGCATTTATCCTTCCCAGCCAGGTTCATTTATCCTTCTCAGCAGGGCTAAAATATTTACTTCTTTCATAGACCCAGGATATATATAGATTGATCAGACTGTAGAGATTTTGTCAAACCAGGTCGAAAAGACACCTTAGTTTGAAGAAAATCAAGGAAAAGAAGATACATCAAAGTGAAGGGTTATTAGGATTCAAACACAGGCACTTCAGTTCCGGAGATAACTGCATGGAGTCAAATATATGGATTACTAACATCCCTAGTCTGAATAATAATAGCTAATATTTGTGGTGACTTCTCGTGTACTAAAGCTAAATGCTTTACTTTTATAATTCTAAATGGTTTAATTTTCACAGGACCCTAGGTGGTAGTCTCCATTGTTACCCCATGGTACGTACAGTTAAAGATAATAGAAGCACCTGTCTCGAAGAATTACTATGACTGTTAGGTAACACGTAAGTCAGCACCACGGATAACAGAAAATTAGTATTAGTGAATGCAAGTTGTTATTACAGCTGTGGTCATTCCTGTTTTGCAGACCTAGCAGTAGAGATGCCTGCCTTCAGGGCTCTCACAGTTTGGAAAAGAACACAGACTTGTACAGATACCTGTATAAGCACATTTGGACAGTGTTGGAAACACACGCAGTGCACAGCAGCATTACGGAGGAGGACTGGTTAGCCAAGAGTGAAGCAAACTAAGATATTTGTCAAATATTTTGAGTAGGGCCTGCTAGATAGCAATCCTGTCATAAGCTAAGGTAGTGTAACTGATATGAAAGAGGAATGGATCAGGAAGACTACGGAAACAGGCTTTCACTAGTATCTAGTCAAGAGTGACCAGGTAGGGAGAAGGGGGAGCGTGGTGAGTAGAAGAAATTACATGTGCATGGTCCATCTGAAAGCAGCAAGTCTCTCAGGAGGTCTGGGCTCAGCCAGCTGGCTGGAGAGGTCAGCAAGAGGTCGGTCCTGAGGGAGGAAGGTCATCAAAGATTTGGAAGCAGAGATGACAGAACTGTTCTTTGGAAGGGGCTACTCTACTGGAAATGGACTGTTTAGAGGTGGGAGGTAGAGAGCCTGAACTGCACAGAAGATGGTGATGAGCCAATGGGGCCATTTCTTCCCCTACCCCTTTTCACATCTTTTTTTTTTTTTTTTTTTTTTTTTTGTCTTTTTCGTGACCGGCACTCAGCCAGTGAGTGCACCGGCCAGTCCTATATAGGATCCGAACCTGCAGCGGGAGCGTCGCTGCGCTCCCAGCGCCTCACTCTCCCGAGTGCGCCACGGGTTCGGCCCCTTTTCACATCTTTGTACCCAAAGTTCCCAAGGTCTTGTCCAGGCTTCTAGACCAAGGGTACCACCTTCCTTTCTATGAAGCAGGACTGAGTTTGAGCTCAATGAGAAAATCACAAGGCCATTTTTTTTTTTTCCTGATAATTCCTTTCCTTCTTTCCTACTGCAGTGCATTATCTGTAATTTATCCATCCCAGGGTGCACTTATACATGGCATCTATTTCATATTTAACTACTTCTTCTTGCTTTAAAATGGCAATGAGCCATGGAGCAGCTGAGGTGATGAAAAGGGAAAACTGCTGGGCTCTTGCTAGATGAGGGTGTGGTTAAGTTTTGGGGGGTCTCTATCTGTTTAATCATCTATACAGGCTTGTCCATTCATTTTTCATACTCTTTTTCTCATGCATCTTTCAGTATTCAAAATCCAGGCCTTCTAATTTCTTAGATGACCTTTCTTCATCTGCCATATTTATGTTTTCAAACTCATTCCCATCAAGTCACTCTCCTACTGAATAATCCTTCAGATGTTATAATGTCTAATTCCTTATCAAGGCACTAAAGGTCCTTTGGAATCTGCCCAAATTATATTTCCTTGATACTTTCTACAAATTTCAAGTTAGTCAAATTGTTTGTGAAACAATTTGCTATATCTTTATTGCACACTTTTTCTCATGTCCTCCTTCCTCCCTTTTGTGCAAGACCCAGCTTTAATCCTACCTCCTACATCAAATTTGTCCAAATTTCAAATTATCAAAAGTAGAGGGGAAAACGGTAGTATTGACCAACTAAAGTGTATTGTTTCCTACCCTTCACCAGTGACAACTGATTATTGACTTACTTCTAGGGCTCAATTTTGAAATTTGTTTTTTTTAACAGCAATGGAACAGAAGGTTTCTATTTAAAGATATATCCCAAGAAATCATCAACTAGAACTATACATATTTGCCTTTTGCTTAAATTTAAAATATTTTTTCAAAAACTAGGAAACAATGTATAAAGCCATGTGAAATTGCCTTAGTTTTGAGTCATGCTGCCATCACTTTTGGGATAAATGAAAATGTGAATCTCCTCCATTGTGATGCAATAATTTATTTGCTGGGAGCAAGAGAATGATTACATTACCCATTATCCCTGAGGGAACAGCTGTTTCCTCAACCCTTCTGCTTTAATATTGTATCTGTACTTATTAAAACATATCCTTGTATCTAAATATAATAGGATTACCCATCTATGGGGAGCAAATGCTACTTTATTGCTTAGTGAGATTTCTAAGCCAATACTTAAAACAATGAACACAGGGGCACTCTGAATACATACACAGAACATTTGCAGGAAGCATCCTATTTGCAAGGGTATGAACTCAATTCAGTAGCATACAGATGAATTGCACTTCAGAGCTCTTGCTCATAAACTAGTATGCCCACAATATCTATTTGTCTGTGCATAGTTTAAGAACAAGTAAAGAAAATCCAGCAAGAACGTAGTTTTCTAGTTCCAGCCCTTAACAGTTTTGGACTAAAATCATTGTATCTCATTTTTTTTCTGAAAGCATAACAGTTTCAAAGTTGCAAAGATACAACTATCACTTATGAAAACTACATGTGAGAATGCATATTTCAGCTGCATGAGCCAGAAAACTTAAACTAATTTATAGTATCTTTTATCACTATGAGGACAGGTAGCATGCTAGGTTGAATTAGCTAGTTATACTCCTACAATTCATGGAACTTTGCTATAAATCTTATCTAAGCCTCTTTAGCCATTTCTTTAATGTTACCTTAAAAACACCAATTTACTTTGCATCTGCAGAAACATAACAAAAAATATAAATATAATGACAACAATAATGGTGATGATATATTTATTGTATATCATCTATATATTAGGTGTTATAGAAGGCAATTTTTACACATTATTAATTTAATTCCTCTATTTCATGAAGCTATTATATACAAAGTTCTATAGTAGGCACTGTGATCAAGGAGTGAGAGAGAGAGAGAGAAGGAGAGAGAAAAAAGGAAGGAAGTAAAGTTAAAGAAAAAGAAAGGGAGAGAGGGAGAAAATAATATTAAAATATGGTCTGTACTTTCACAGAACTATTTTGGAGAGGAGGTGTGGTGAACATCTGTCAAATTTTCCCCAGAGCAAGTTTTGCAAAGATGTTTTAGTTCTTGTCCTATTTAAAGAAACAAAAGCTGAAAATGATAGATTATATGTACAGATTATATATAGGAGTAATGTTTGTAAGAAATTCAAACAGTAGACCAATACTCAAGAAAATCCTTATATCTTCATCAAAAGATTGGAAAATAAATTTATATATTTGCAGTTAGCATAAAGTAGTTTTAAAAAGTAGGAATTTTCCAGATTTTTTCTCTTTCACATACTTTAAATAAATAATTAATCAACTAGTCAGTAGTGTGCTCACCCATAAAGGAGGCATTTGTACCGGATTGTTCTAAGTCGCTCAACTTGTAAGTGAAAGCACTATTATCTACCCAAATCAGGCTGTCTCCGAGCTTCAAGACTTCCCATCACTAGATCCATACACAAACATTATCTATCTACCTCTGTCATCTCTCTATTTATCTCTGTCTGTCTGCATGTCTACTTATTATCTCTTCTATCTCTGTGTAAGTGAACAGTGTGTGATGTTCACAAACACACTGGAAGCTGCAAAGAACAGGAAGTGAAGTTGGGCATGTAACAAGGTTTGTGATGACAGAGTCTTGCTGAGTTTCCAATCTAAGGACACCTGATATGAGACAATGAGTGGTGAGAGGACGTAGCACTGCAAAGAGAAGAGTGCTTCAAAGTCTTTTTGTTTCCCTCTTCCTGCTCTAGTCACCTTTCTAAACCTTTTATTCTCTAATTTTTCTTCTGAATCTATGGCTCTCATCACTTGGCAGATATTGCAACCTCTCGAGAGCCATCTGTGCTTTTAAAACCCCTTGTTCTCTTTCCCAGTCCTCTATTCAGCAAGCAGTCGCTGAGAGCTGAGTTCATGCTGCAGACTGTGCTAGGGACTGGGCAAAGAGAAATGAAAGGATCATGATTCCATTTTGAGGACCTTACCAAGCACTGGTGTATTACAAGACATCCAAACAATGGCAAGTGTTCTCTTCCGGAAGGTAGAATGTCAATTACCAGATATTTATTTTGTTCCTAGCATGGGCTAGTAAGTGTTCTAGACACACTATCAGATGTGGAAGAGAACATCTACCACAGATAAACTCGGACTATATTAGCTACTATGTCAGTTCACTTCTGAACACATCATTAAATAATAAGGAAACCAAATGAGTCCCTCTGTTTTAGAAGGTGTCACTTTTATTGACAAATGACATTTTCATGTCAAAGGAAGTTTTCACCAGCCCTCAACAAAAATATTGGCCTAAAATTTCCAATCTGCCAGACTCATTCTGAAATCGTTCTTCCTGAATATTTTAATTTTATTTAGCTTATGAAATGATTTTGACAGCTAATATTTACTGAGAATTTCAGCATACTAGGTATTTCACATTGATTGTCTCAATTGGCATTACCACAGTCTTATGAGGTCGGTACTACTATTATCTCCAGTTTTCAAATGAGGAAACTGAGTCTCAGAAGATCTGGTAAATTGCCACACGTCAATCAATTGCTCAGTCAGTAAGTGTTGGTGACAGATTTCAAATCAGGTGATCGCACTCTGTAACTCAAGCTCTTGATTATTTTACTGTAATGCTTATCCAAAAAGCAGTTCCTCTCTCATTTCTCATCACAAGTCAAACTGAACAACCAACAATGATTTCCTAATTATGTTTCAATATTATACTCTTCTTTGACATATAAAATCTGGTAGTATTTGGTCTAGAGCCTGAGTGGCAAGGCTCTAGGGAAAACAATCTGAGTTGTTTGAAAAGAAGTCAACTTGCCTGTGGCCAGAACATCTAAAGTCTCGCCTAGAACAGATTAATCTCCAGCAACCTCCATGGCCATGTGGCTATCATCCCTAGATGAGTAGCTCTTGGGTTAAGATCGGATAGTAACTGGAATTGAAGCTGCTTGTGGTCATCTGCATAATTTTCAGCTTTCAAATTGAATTCCGCTGAAACTACATAGTATGACTGGGGCGTTTATTATGTGTCTATAGCAAAAAAAAAAAAAAAAGGATCAGAACAAAATCTTCACCATATTCGTGATCATACTGACCTCCACCAAGTACTCAGAGCAGACATCAACCCCGTCATCTCACACCATGATCAATAGCAATTCAAAAACATTAAACACCCCTGCATATCTTGGTCTTTGCTGAAAAAGTCCAGAGAATAAAGATTCAAATTATAAGAGAAGGGAAAGGAGTCTGGGAAAAATGTTTAGGATTTCCTTTTCTTTGAATATTTTATAAGTATTTTACGAGGAGCATGTATTTCATGCACTACTTGCATAATGAAAATTTTAATTTTCAAAAGATACAATCCATTCATTACTACATCATATCGATTGATTATCTAATGTGTCAGGCATCCTGCTGGTCACTGGTGTTTCAGCAGTGGTTAATATTAATGCCATGCCTCACACCATCAAGAGATGAACAGAAGGTGGTCCTTAAAGACCTAGCTCAGCCTACCTGGGTTCAAATTTCACCTCATCAGTCCTTAACTGCATGGAATTGCTCAAAATAAGTATCTTCCATCCCTCGATGTCCTCATCTGAAATATTATGATAGCAATAACAGCATCTATTGCATAGGGTGGTAGTGAAAATTATGCTATGTTAATATACATATAAAGGCCCTAGAATAGTGTCTGGTGCTTGATAAAATCCATATAAGTTTTGGTATTATTAGCTACATAGATAATGCTTTCCATTGGCTCTTTTGCTAATTGGACAAGCCAGATGAATGTAGCATATAGTATGACCATGTCAACATGGAGATTTTCCTGGCTCTGAAATAAAATTACATAGACAATGTGATTTATAAAATGAAAGTTACTACATAAACAGAAGACTTTTTTCTGTTTGTTTCTTTTTCTTTTTTTTTTTTTTTTGAGTGGGTAAAGACACAGACTCTGAACACAAATTGCCTGGGTGGAATCCAGCTCCAATCACTTCCTATCACTGTAGCCGTGGATGAGTCAGCTTTTCTCTGCCTGTAGATTTCATAAATGTAATAAACAATGGCATTTATCTGCAGAGTTGATGTGATCATCGGGGCATGCAGCCTGGGCAGTTGCACATGGCCCTGTGATTAGAAAGGCTCCACTCTTAGCTTAGTGTGCTGACATCACCTTAAAATTATTAATAATTTTCGAACTCTGCATTTTTTTCCACTGGATACCCTTCCGTCCAAAATTCTGCAGTCAGTGGTGATGAGATTTAAATAAGAGATATACAGGTTTAGAATAGGGAATAATACAGGAAGTGTTATGTACATATTAGCTATTCTCTTATGATATTCTCTTTATTGAGATATTGGAAATTCTTATTTCTAAGTGATTATGTAAATGCAAGATTTTTGTTTTCCCTGGTTAAAAAAAAATGGGGTTTCTTTTGTGCAGAATTTAAACAATAACTTAGCTTAGCATTGAACATGACATACTATCTGCTATGAAAAGTCATATTCAACATTAATATGCTAGATTTATGACATGCTTTGGCTACAAAGTTCTTGCCTATGACTACACAACAGTCCAGAGCAAGATGGGACGGAGCAGGGGGTGGGTTCTGGAAAAAAGATCCAGCACTTACCGAAGAAGAGTTTAGATATTTAAGAAAACAAAGAGGCCTGATTGAAGCTCCCTGTGCCGTGCAGTGACCCAGAGACCAAGAAGTGCATTAACTCCCCCTGAAAGCAACTCCAAACTACAAAAGAAACAATGTTCAAAGACAAAATAAAAGTTCACGGATTTCCACCAGAGAACAACAAATGGAAATGACAGACAAAAGGGTTCGCATCCTCCTCTGCGGTTTAGGGGTATAACTGCTGGGGGTGGGTGAGGGACCTCCGATGCCTCCTCACCTTTAGAGTGACAAGGGATGAAAACACCCTCAGCAAGAAGAGAAAGCAGGCTGGTCTTCCTTAAGGCAATCCAGACAGATGCTGAAGTTTTCTATCAAAGTGGTATGTTGCATGTTGTGATTATTAATCCTCCCGATGAAGAGATAAGTTCAATTTTGTTAATACAATATTTTTGAAAAAAAAATGCAAGCAGAAAGGCTGATAATTTTTCCTGTTGATTTTAAGCAAAACGCATATATTTTGATACCTACTGTTGAATGATAATATACCTCCCTAGTATATTTTTTTCTCTAACTCTGAAAGTCTTGCTAACACAACTGGACATGGAATTCCAGAAGTGTCATGTAGATATTTGTGGATTTTTATGGATTCATAGAATTTCGCCACCCTTTCAGGCAGGTTCTTGCCCTGCTACGTAGATAAAATATAATTTTTGCCTGTTTTCTTGTGAAGTAAGGTAAGAGAAGAAGTGGACTTCATCTGACAGAGTTGAGTCTTTCCATCAAGCATAATGTCATCACTGTACTGGAACGCATCTCCCTGGTAACTGATGCTCAGATTAGCAGTTGTGGGGACAGTGCTTGAGGAGTCGTCCCTCTAGTAGATTCAAATGAGTGGTAGCCAATAAGAACCATTCATAGCTAAGGTCATAAAGAGGGATTCTACTAACCACTTATCAGAAGTCTAGAGATGGTGGTGCTTAGGGCATATTTAGGTATCATTGAAAAAGCAAATATAACTCCAGGGGAAAGCTAACAAATAGATAAGAGATTAGACAGATAGTCCATGTAGACTACGAAGGGCTTTGGATTCCAAGCTAAGGATTCTAAACTCTATTCCGGACAATTGAGAGACATTGATGTTTTTGATCAGGAGTGTGACAAAATGAAAACTGACATGGAGTGAAAAGTTTATGCAGTGGTCTGTAGAAAGAGATTAATAGGCAAGAACATCAGTCAGATGACATTTTATGATTAACTCATTCAACACTCTGAGTTCTCTTGTCCTTATTTTCTTGGCATGCATATCTGTCATGATTTCAATCTGAATGAATCTTTCCCTAAGTTTGCACCAAAGTCCCAATTTATACATGTCACTTTGGTATTCCTTCTGGTTGGTACTCTTTCACTATCCAAAGTTTCTAAGTTTGGGCAAGAAATCATTTGGCCACCTTAATGATCACCAGTCACACTGTTGAGCAATTTTTTATGCTCAACTAATCAAACCATTCTACTAAACTCCCCTTTTATTGTTTAAGTCCCAAGGCTCAGTCTTGAGTCCTAGGTCCTCCTTCTGACTCTACAGTCTTTCTCTCTGAGCATTTGAAATCATGCCTCTGGCTTAAATTGTCACCAACTTGAACATGACTCACAGGTTTGTATTTTCAGCATTGGCTCCTTTGGGCTCCTAACTCCTGTTGGCATCTTCACATGGATGCCTCAAAGTCATCTCAAACTCAACCTGTCTGAAAGCAAAATGAGAATTCATAGCTGATGCTGCCTCCCCACCGCCAAGTCTGGGTGGTCTCCAGTGTGCCCCATCTCAGTGGATCTCACACCACTCACGTGTACCTTCTGTTCCCACTGCTTAAACTAGTCTTTTTGCTTAGCCCCATCCCCTGGTCAATGCCTGCTTCTTTCTGGCTCAACTCAGTTTTTACTGCCTCAGGGAAATCTTGATTTCCCTGCCTCTGTCATTTTTCCATATTGTACATGTTCTGGAACCATTTTTGATGGGCCATTTGCAAAATCTTTACGTGGACAGTGAGGTGGAGGGCAGAAAGGATGCAGGCTTAAGCGTAGGATACTGGCCTTCCTGGAAAATGCAAATCTGCATGCTTTCGCTTGGTGAGACAGCTGAAACTTTACTGATATCAGTGATCTGTAAGGAGAGAACATATGAAAAGAAAACAGAAGAGTGCAGGCCCGAATTTTGAGGAACATACTCATTTGGATATGGGATGGACAGAAAGATGGAGGCAATGAAGAGATTAAGGGTAAGCAAAGAAGAACGAGATCCCAGTCGTTTAATTAAACTAAACAAGACTTTATCTGTGATAAATGGATGTCAACATATCTTCAAGCTACTTCCAGCTGCTGCGTAATTTTTTCCCACCTGACGTTGTAGCGTGATCACAGAAGTGACATTAGAGCATCTCTAATGCTGGTTTTACCTCTGAACAGGTATGTTCCTTCAGGGGAGTTGGTTTGCCTCTGTGTCATAAGTAACTTCGCTATCTTTAAAGTATCATTGAGGTTTTCAAGATGGCCGTGGCTGCGGCGGTTGGCGCGGAATAGCTGAGGTGAAAAAGGCGGCCACTGGGCCTTAGGCAGCCGAGAAACTTGTGGACCTTCCTCTTGCCGTCTCTTAGGGAGGACTGCTGCTGGTGGCCAGTCATGGGGGCTGACCGCGACTTTGCCTTCGGCAGGAGAGGCTGCCTCATTTACAGGCAACAGCTTTGAAGTATGGAGCAGGAAAAGAACTGTTTCTTAGCTGCAAAAGCGAGTCTTTAAACAGGGAACACGGTGCCAGGGCTGCTGTGGATGCAGCCATGATCCCGGAGGCCGGGGCCGTGCTGAAGGCGGCCAGCTGCCCTATTCAGGTTTCAGGCCGGCATAAAAGGATCCTGGGAGTGCTCGAGCCGCACCGCGGGACCAAGTGAGCAGCCCGAGGCGGCGGCGGCTGAGAACGGGGAAGGCGACAAACCAGAGGCAGAGAGTGAGTGCCCGACCTGGCACAGCCCTGTGAGTGACCCCCGACCCGGCCCTACGTGGGGGGCTGACGCCCACCTGGCTTCCGCCTGCATCACTGGGCCACTCAGCGCCCCAGGGCTGCCTCCATTTTCTCAGGTGGTGGCAGCTCCGGCGCGGCTCGGCTCCTCACTGAGCCTTCCCACTTGCTTGCCCCGGTGCGGGGCTTCACGGAGCCTGCGGGCAGGCCCCCCCTCCTACTCCCTCCGCGATTCTCTGGTGGGGCTGGTGGCGTGGGGTGTCCCCGGCCAGTGTCGGGAGGGCAAGGAAGTACAGGCAGGGCCAACTGTCACTCCACTGCACCCTGGACTCCGGGCCCAGGTAAACTTCCTGTTACTGGGAGGCAGATACCATCCCTGCGGCCACCAGTTCGGAAAAACGCCTAACCAATTTCTGGTTAGGAATAGTGTGGTAGGAGAGCTCCCAAGTCTGCTTGAACCTGCCGGAGAGCTGACTGCAGGCGGGCACCGGACTTGGTCGGTGCCGGGGGGATACAAAGGAGAACAGTGTGCTGCAGGCTCCTCCCCCGAGGAGCTCACGCTCTGGTGTGGGAGATAAGACAAGTACACAAATAACAGCGATACCAGGAGGAAGGTGATAAGTCCCGAGAAAGATCTACACAGTGCTACAAAGGCACCCAGAGCGACTGGTCGTCTGTGCCTAGCAGAAACCTGGTAGACTTCTTGGGCGAGGCAGTGCCGAGCAGGGTATTGAAGGCCCAGCTGATAGACGAGGGTTGCAGAAGACACGTCCCAGCCCAGCCCAGTGCGCACAGAGCGGGGAGACGTCCGGCCAGGGAGGCGGAGACTCGACAGAAACCACACACACTGTGGGGTCTCCACTGCACGATCCAACAGCCCGGGCCAGAGCACATGGAACAGGGAGAAGTCCTGCACAGGAAGTGAAAGCTCAACAGAGATCACACACCCTGTGGTATGTGATCCACCAGCCCTGCAGAGTCCAAGCTGACCACAGAGGTGGCACCCGGAGAGGCCCAAGACCCGAGGCAACCATAAACAAAAGGCAATAGAGGCCAACGGAGCAGTCACGGAGGTAGCCATACGAAATTGGCAACCACGGCAACATCTTAGTTAGTCAATAGTCTCAAACCAGTGGACTGTGAAACCCCCTGCTAGAATGAATAAACATCAAAAAAAAGATACCAGAAATACAAAAAATCAAGAAAGTACACCACCAAAAGTTAATAAATCTCAAACTCTAGATCCTATAGAACAAGAAGCCCTTGAAATGACTGGCAAGGAATTACGAGTGATAATTCTAAGGAAACTGAATGAGATACAAGAAAACTCAGGTAGACATCATGATGAAATGAGGAAAAGTATACAGTACCTGAAAGAGGAAATGTACAAGGAAATCAATGTCCTGAAAATAAATGTAGCAGAACTTGCTGAACTGAAGAAGTTATTCAGTGAAATAAAAAACAAACGGAGCGTTTAACCAGCAGGCTTGTCAAAGTTGAAGAGAGAACCTCTGAACTTGAAGATGGGCTGTTTGAAATAACACAAGCAGACAAAAAGAAAGAAAAAAGAATCAAAGACATTGAAGAAAATCTGAGAGAGATATCAGACAACCTTAAGCGCTCAAATATCCGAGTCATGGGTATTCCAGAAGGGGAGGAAAACGGAGATTGCATTGAAAACATATTCAATAAAATAGTGACAGAAAACTTCCCAGGTATAGGAAAAATCACAGATCTTCAGATCCAGGAAGCTCAACAATCTCCAAACGAATTCAACCCAAAAAGGCCTTCTCCAAGAAATGTTATAGTCAAATTGGCAAAACTCAGAGACAAAGAGAGAATCTAAATTGGCAAAACTCAGAGACAAAGAGAGAATCTGAAAAGCTGCAAGAGAGAAGTGTCAAATCACCTATAAGGGAGCCCCAATCAGGCTAACATCAGACTTTTCATCACAAACCCTAAAAGCTAGAAGGAATGGGATGATATATTCAAAATACTAAAAGACAAAGATTGCCAGCCAAGAATACTCTACCCTGCAAGGCTATCCTTCCAAAATGAAGGGCAAATAGTATATTTCTCAGACAAACAAAAACTGCGGGTGTTCACTACCACACAACCACCCTTACAAGAAATCCTCAAGGGAGTACTGGGTTTGGTTCCTGAAAAATAACTACCACTGCCATAAAAACCCAAGAAAAATCAAAACGCACTAGTATAATAAAAATGGCATTCATGAAGAGAAAACAAGCAAACAAAAACACTATCTATAACCTAAGGAATCAACAAACACAGAAACCAAACAGTAAATCAGAAAGCAAGGAACTAAAGACACCTAAGACAACCAAACAACCAATAAAATGCTAGGAATAAATCAACACCTTTCAATAACAACTCTTAATGTAAAAGGCTTAAATTCCCCAATCAAAAGACACAGACTGGCTGACTGGATCAAAAAGGACGACCCAACTATATGCTGCCTACAAGAGACCCACCTCACACATAAAGATTCACATAGACTAAGTGTGAAAGGATGGAAAAATATTTACCATGCAAACAGAAAAAAAAAACGAGCTGGAGTAGCTATTCTTATATCTGACAAAATAGACTTTAAACTAAAAACCATAAAAAGAGACAATGAGGGAAACTCCTTAATGATAAAAGGACTGATCCATCAAGAAGACATAACGATCATAAATATGTACGCACCCAATGTTGGAGCAGCCAGATTTATAAAGCAAACTCTATTAGACCTAAAGAAGGAAATAGACACTAATACCCTAATAGCAGGGGACCTGAACACCCCACTGTCAATATTAGACAGATCATCTAGGCAAAGAGTAAGTAGAGAAACACAAGATCTAAACAAGACTCTAGAACAATTGGAATTGGCAGATATCTACAGAACATTCCATCCAACAACCTCAGAATATTCATTCTTCTCATCAGCACATGGATCATTCTCCAGGATAGATCACATATTAGGTCACAAATCAAGTCTCAATGAATTCAAAATAATTGGAATTATCCCATGTATTTTCTCAAACCACAATGGATTAAAACTAGAATTTAATAACAAACGAAACTCTGGAAACTATACAAACACATGGAAATTAAACAGCATTCTACTTAATGACATATGGGTCCAGGAAGAAATCAAGCAGGAAATCAAAAAATTTGTTGAAACTAATGAAAATAATGATACATCATACCAAAACCTGTGGGATACTGCAAAAGCAGTATTAAGGGGGAAATTTATTGCATTAAATGCTCACCTGAGAAGAATGGAAAGATGGCAAGTGAACAACCTAACACTTCACCTTAAAGAACTAGAAAAACAAGAACAATCCAAACCTAAAGTTAGCAGACAGAAAGAAATCATTCAGATCAGAGCAGAACTGAATGAAATTGAAACCAAAAAAAAATTCAAAAGATAAAGAAATCTAAAATTTGGTTTTTTGAAAACATCAATAAAATTGACAAACCATTAGCATGGCTAACTAAAAAAAGAGAGAAGACTCAAATAACAGAAATTAGAAATGAAAAAGGCGATATTACAACTGAGTCATCTGAAATACAAGGAATCATTCGAGAATACTATAAACAACTATATGCCAACAAATTTTAAAATCTGGAGGAAATGGATAAATTTCTGGACACACACAAGCTCCCCTAACTGAACCATGAAGACGTAGAAAATTTGAACAGACCAGTAACAATAAAGGAGATTGAAGCTGTTATCAGAAGGCTCCCAACAAAGAAAAGCCCAGGACCAGATGGATTCACAGCAGAATTTTACCAAACATTCAAACAGGAATTGACACCGATTCTTTACAAACTATTCCAAAAGATTGAAACGGACGCAAATCTCCCAAACTCATTCTATGAAGCAAACATCATCCTGATACCAAAACCAGGTAAAGATATAACCAAAACAGAAAATACAGGCCGATATCCTTGATGAATATAGATGCAAAAATCCTCACTAAAATACTAGCAAACAGAATACAGCAACACATACGTAAAATTATTCACCACGATCAAGTGGGATTCATCCCAGGGATGCAAGGTTGGTTCAACATACGCAAATCAATAAATGTGATACACCATATTAATAAACTCAAACACAAGGACCATATGATCATCTCTATAGAAGCTGAAAAAGCATTTGATAAAGTTCAGCACTCATTCATGACAAAGACCCTCTATAAGTTAGGTATAGAGGGAAAGTATCTCAACATAATCAAAGCCATATATGATAAACCCACTGCCAATATCATCCTGAATGGGGAAAAGCTGAAAGCTTTTCCTTTAAGAACAGGAACTAGACAAGGATGCCCACTCTCACCACTCCTATTCAACATAGTGTTGGAAGTACTAGCCAGAGCAATCAGAGAAGAGAAGGAAATAAAGGGCATCCGGATTGGAAAAGATGAGGTCAAACTGTCCCTGTTTGCAGATGACATGATCCTATATATCGAACAGCCTAAAACCTCTACAAAAAAACTGCTGGAATTGATAAATGATTTCAGCACAGTAGCAGGATACAAAATCAACACACAAAAATCAGTAGCATTTCTATTCTCCAGTAGTGAACATGCAGAACGAGAAATCAAGAAAGCCTGCCCATTTACAATAGCCACCAAAAAAATAAAATACTTAGGAATTGAGTTAACCAAGGAGGTGAAAAATCTCTATAATGAGAACTACAAACCACTGCTGAGAGAAATTAGAGAGGATAGAAGAAGATGGAAAGATATCCCATGCTCTTGGATTGGAAGAATCAACATAGTGAAAATGTCCATACTACCCAAAGTGATATACAAATTCAATGCTATCCCCATCAAAATTCCAAAGACATTTTTCTCAGAAATGGAAAGAACTATCCAGACATTTATATGGAATAATAAAAGACCACGCATAGCCAAAGCAATGCTGAGCAAAAAAAATAAAGCTGGAGGCATAACAGTAACTGACTTTAAGCTATACTACAAAGCTATAGTAATCAAAACAGTATGGTACTGGCATAAAAACAGACACACTGATCAATGGAATAGAACAGAGAATCCAGAAATCAACCCACACACTTACTGCCATGTGATCTTTGACAAAGGCACCAAGCCTATTCACTGGGGAAGGGACTGCCTCTTCAGCAAATGGTGCTGGGATAACTGGATATCCATATGCAGGAGTATGAAACTAGATCCATACCTCTCACCATATACTAAAATCAACTCAAAATGGATTAAGGATTTTAATATACACCCTGAAACAATAAAACTTCTTAAAGAAAACATAGGAGAAACACTTCAGGAAATAGGACTGGACACAGACTTCATGAATACGACCCCAAAAGCATGGGCAACCAAAGGAAAAATAAACAAATGGGATTTTATCAAACTAAAAAGCTTCTGCACAGCAAAAGAAACAATTAACAGAGTTAAAAGACAACCAACAGAGTGGGAGAAAATATTTGCAAAATATACATCTGACAAAGGATTAATATCCAGAATATATAGGGAACTCAAACAACTTTACAAGAAGAAAACAAGCAACCCAATTAAAAAATGGGCAAAAGAGCTAAGTAGGCATTTCTCTAAGGAAGATATACAAATGGCCAACAGACATATGAAAAAATGCTCAACATCACTCAGCATCCGGGAATGCAAATCAAAACCACTCTGAGATACCATCTAACCCCAGTTAGGATGGCTAAAAGCCAAAAGACTATGAACGATAAATGCTGGCGAGGCTGCGGAGAAAAAGGAACTCTCATACATTGTTGGTGGGACTGCAAAATGGTGCAGCCTCTATGGAAAATAGTATGGAGGTTCCTCAAACAATTGCAGATAGATCTACCATACGACCCAGCTATCCCACTGTTGGGAATATACCCAGAGGAATGGAAATCATCAAGTCGAAGGTATACCTGTTCCCCAATGTTCATCGCAGCACTCTTTACAATAGCCAAGTGTTGGAACCAGCCCAAATGTCCATCTCAGATGAGTGGATACGGAAAATGTGGTACATCTACACAATGGAATACTACTTCAGCTATAAAAACAAATGAAATACTGCCATTTGCAACAACATGGATGGACCTTGAGAGAATTATATTAAGTGAAACAAGTCAGGCACAGAAAGAGAAATACCACATGTTCTCACTTATTGGTGGGAGCTAAAAATTAATATATAAATTCACACACACACACACACACACACAAAAAAAAAAAACCCGCGGGGGGTGGGGAGAAGATATGACAACCACAATTACTTGAAGTTGATACAACAAGAAAACAGAAAGGACATTGTTGGGGGGGGAGGGGGGAGACCGGGAGGGAGGGAGGTTTTGGTGATGGGGAAACAATAATCAATCACAATGTATATCGACAAAATAAAATTAAAAAAAATAAATAAATAAAGTATCATTTACCCCATTTTACAAAGGATGAAATACAAAGGACAGAAGTTAAGTCATATGCTCAAGATCACAAAGGCAGTGAGTGACAGGGTAGGCATTAGAACACAGAACCTAGATCTGTCCAGTCTTGAGCCCAGGTTTTGCACCAGGTTCTGAGCAGAACTTAGAATCTGATAAGACCTTATCCCTATTTAGCTAAAAACTGACCAGAACACTATGGGCTTTTTGGTCACATTAACATACTGCAATTGATGGGACTGACAACACCCAGGGTAGGGTCCCAACCAGGGGTTCGTTCTCCTGTAAGAACTGGGGTTTATTGAGAGTGAGGTAGGTAAGAGAGAGACCCAGCAGTCATAGGGGTTGCACATGCTTTGAGGTCACTATGCACTGAAGTATGGTAGGTTTGTAAGGCACTAGTTAGGACCCCAGGGCATGGGAGGAGGGGCTATGTCAATGGACTGACAATGGACAACTCTACCCATTGACCAGGGAGGCTGTGGCCCAAGACTCATTATCATATCCATTTTGCCCCTAAGAGGGAAACCTGGAGCTTGGGGCTTGTTGCCTGTAGAGGTAGACTTACCATTCACGGAATGGAGCCTAAGCTTCAGGGCCCTTTTCTTGCACGATCCCCTAAGGAGACCGGGATTTGATAGGGAATGCAGAATGCTTCAGGCAGAGAGGAGAAACCAGGTTGCAATAAGGAAACTTTCTGTGCAAGCATGTTACCATGCATTGCCTAAAAAGAATGCAAGAAGAGAACTGGGGCCTGCCAGTTCCAGTAACTAGTAAATTATTTTTGTTTGTAAATCTGTCATTTTCCTACTCTTAAAGAGAGCCATAGAGTTGCATAAAGCTTTAGGATCCACAGGAGATGATCCTTGTTTTGTGCATCCTGGAGCTTATGATCTTAAGTTTCTTTTCATTTTCACTTTAAATCTATCATTAGAAAAGTAGGTAAGGGAGGAAGGTCCTGACTGAAACCCCATGGAGAGCATGGAGGATCTTTCTACAGGTTTCAGGAAGAGCAGGTATTCCATCCCCAGAGCTCTATGACCATACTTGGTCACTGGGTGCAGAAAAATGACATAGGGCTAGATAACAAACACTGCTGAGCTAACTAATAATTACAAGCATTACCATGTCTCTAATAATTTGCTATGCAATCTGAGAAAAAGTGGGCTTATGTGCATTTGTGCTGTGTGTGCGTTTGTCCTGAGTGTGTGTGCATGTGTGTGTCTGAGCCGCTTGTACGTGTCTATGTGTTTGTGCTTTTTTGGAGGGTGGGGGTGGGCACTACGGAGCACGTTTTATTGGTTTGTGAGGGAGACATGGACCATGCATGAACAGATCTGGAAAAACAACAAGTCAAAGAGACAGAGAAAGGGAGACAAGGTGAATAGTGAGAAATGACCGTGAGAAGAAATGATGGATGAAGGCTGGACGGGGGGAGGCAGGGGGCGAGGAGAGCAAGTGGCACAAGATTCTCCTCGTCACCACGACCAAGGCTGTCTTGACCCCTTCCAGAAACAAAAATACGAATTGTTTTTAAAAAGTCTTAAAACCATCTAGACAAAGTGGCTCTCAGTGAAGTATTTTTTAACTGGAGAAGTCTCTCTTGTCATCTGGGCTCCAAAGGGACCCGGGGGGAGGAAGCCATATGCTCCAACCTTTTGATTCTCATTTCCCATTTTTCTTTTCTTTTTTTTTTTTTTCTTTTTCATGACAGGCATTCAGCCAGTGAGCACACCGGCCATTCCTATATAGGATCTGAACCCATGGCGGGAGCACCGCTGCGCTCCCGGCACTGCACTCTCCCGAGTGCGCCACGGGCTCGGCCCCTAACATTTCCCATTTTTGATGAATGTGTCTCAGAGGGGCCATTTCTGCCAATGGCAAACTTTCTTTATGTTTTGGAATTTGCCTTCCAGCAGTCATATAAAATCCCACCACTGCAAATCCCTAGGGAGCTCTGGAGTTCTGAAGTAAATAAACCATAACTGGTAGACAGTTTGTGTAGCAAAATTAAACTGAAGAACCAGAAAAATAAAGTAACAAAAATTCATTCTTTTTTCAACTCAGGAAAATCATTCATTTTAGAAAATCGTACATTGCCACAAAGCAAATAGCTTTTAGTCCTGGGACTGGTCTCCACATACCTCAGTTTGACAGTAACTTTAAGTTGTTATTCCTGGTGATGGTGATGATTGTTCCTTTTATTATCACTATAATAAATAGCTGACTACTCAAGTTATTTACCTTCATTACTGAAACTTCACAATTGCTCCTTCATGTTTATATGATGCTGGACTTTGAATTTGCAACATGTAAATATTTGGATCAAACAAGACACATCACTGATTCTAGTAATGCCAGTACCTGATATTGGTCATTGCAATTACAGGTGGCAAAGGTGGTGATGATGGAAAATAAGGAAGGAAAAGGAAAAGGAGCTTGGACCAATTTCTTAAGCACTTGACTTATTTTAACAACTGTTCCCAGCAGGGGCGTAGCACAGCTCAGCCTTAAGCTCACGTCCCTCTGTCTGTGACTGTCTCCAATACCATGATGCTTCACTCCCACCAGATAATAGAGGCGATCTATGATGTAAAGGTAGACATGGTTCCCAAATTCATATTCCCTTCCCTCAGCTTGTGAGAGCATAAGACGGTTTTGTTCACTCTTAGGTCACCAGAACCTTTAAGATCACCTGGTGCATGAAAAGTATTTAGTACTTGTTTCCTGAGTGAATTATTCAGTGGATGAAAGGGCTTTTGATGGAGGATCCAGACTCTTCTCAGTATCTATGCAGCGCATAGAAACTTGGTCCTAAATATCAACTTATAGATGTCTCCTGTTTGCATTATCCGTTCAAACAATAGACACACAAACAGATTAAAATTACAGTGTTTGAAATTTTCAAATTGGGGCAAATTGGCCATGCATCTATCAAGAAAAAGTCCTATGTATTGATATGCAGACTCATGACTCGTGGGTAGAAATTCAAGCTTGACTCATTCAGAGGAAGGCCAGATTCTTACTTCCTGTGTCAATCTCACTGGTTATAAACGCAAGTAAAAAATCTAGAATCTGAGAGAGTAAGCGAATCAGATTTTCAACAATAAAATATACTAGTCACATGGAGAATCATTTAAGAGTAGTTATTCTTGTCTCCATATAGTACTGATAAAGTCCCCTGTACCATAAATGCTTCTGTTTCCAGAGAACCTAGTTATTCTTAGCCATTCTGCCAGAAGTTAGTCTCTTTCTCAGTGTGCTTTGTAAACAGAAGTAAAAGGCAAGCAGGCAATTAAAACTTATAAAAGAGAGGGAGTTGGGAGAAGAAAAACAAGGGAGAGGAAGAGATGAATGGAAAAAAAGAAGGAAGGAAGAAAGAAAGAAAGTTGGTTTAATTTCTTTCTTCCCTGATTTTTTTTGAAGACGTGCAATGCTGAGCAAGAAACTTGAGTATAAATTTTTTTCCCATGTTAATTTTGTTGACATATTTCTATTGCCTACCAAGTGTCTACAATTAGCAGGTACCCAATCAAAAATTTTGCAATGTTGTCAGTTTTGCCTCTCACATATGTGCACGGATGCATGTGCATGTGTACGGATGTACTTATAAATGTGAAATTATCTGGGATGTTACAGCCATAAGGCCTCCTAAGAATTATTCTCGAAGTGAATGAGGACTTATTAGTAGAAACATAAAACCTGCCAGTGATCCCAAGTTCTGGCTCTCCAAGCCAGCACAGCTGTTTGGAGCAGGCACGCATCAGCATTCTGAGGCCCTTTGAAGGGCGCAAGACTTGGTGCTGCCTAGCTGGGGTGCCACCAACCAGGTGATATCCTTTCACCTCCTCTCTCAGCTCTCCCTCTATTTACTTTCCTTACCTTTCCTTTTAACATTCTCTCAGACCTGTCAGTTAGACAAAAATAAGCCTTGCCTCCAAGCCAGTGGTGCTTACTGTTAAAGCATGTGAGTGCCATGCTAAATTTAGAGCTAGTTAGAGTCCATGGATACGTGGGCTGACTCTTCCACCACTGAGAAATCTAAGTCATGGCTGAGAAGGATCTTCAGCATCAGATCACTAGTCCCTTTTCCTTATGGTGGAAACACCGTTCTTCATGTCCGCCACAGACCCATGGCACTTAAGGGCCACTTCTGGGCAGTGTTTACACTTAGATCTATGATACTGCCCCAGGGACGGGTGCATGTTTCTGTAGAAAGACAAAAATCTGTGCCACATAGGGACAGGTTGGCCATGGGGATCATTTCACAAGTCTGCCAGCTTCCTCTGGGCCTCAGGCTATGCTCTGACCACTGCTGAGTTCACACGACTGTAGTCCCTCATTTTCATGTCAGTGTTGGAACCCAAGGTGAGAAGACTGGACAGAGAGGCAGGTGCACTCTGCTGGGGACTTGAGGCAGAAGCACACATCTCTGCTTCTTTTAACTTAAATCTGGTACCATTAAACCTCCTACAAATAAAAAGGATGTCTGCTTAGAATCGTTGTTGCATAAAAGTTCTTACAAAATATGCAAGGGCCCCACTAAACTCTGTATTTACTATGTATAAAGTGTTTATTAAGTCATTTCACATCTATGTGTTGGCATTTTCAAGAAGGAAGAGGATGCCCATACTGCTGGGGTGTTAACAACAAGGGAATGTGGTGCGTTACCTCTGGGAAGCAAGCTGGGCAACAGGAAGCCGCTGATGGTCGTAATGGTGGAAGGTGAAGGCCTGGGGTATGAAGCAAATCTGTGGTTCGAAAAGTTATTACTAGCTACGCTGCAGAGAAGATTAAAGGGATGGAACAAACGTCAGTACCAGATTGGAAATCACTCAACATTATTTCTGAAATTAAAAATCTAACTTTGACTATTATGGTAGACATGAAGATGACAGAGAATAAGAGTAGATGGATCTGAGAGCCAGGAGATCAAATTGAAAATATCAAATAAGGGAAAGAGTAGCGTCAGGGGGGAGGCTGTGGCTTTTAGCCTATGGAACTTGATGGGGATAGGGTGTTACTCTGAGAAGTATATACTGAAAACAACCAGCTTAAATGGGATAATTGGTATTTCAGTCGTGGAAAAGTTGCATTTAAGGTGATATTGAGAGAGTCAAGGGAAAAAATATGAAAGTCTGCAGCTTACTGAATAGTTTTGAGCTGTAATAAAGATTTGGAAGTCTCATACACATAGATGGCAAAATGATACCACCGAGAAAGATATAAAGTGATCTAAGAAAAGAACCTGAGAGAGTAAGTGGAGGCACTCTAACATTTAATGGCTGAGAAGATGCTGAACTGGCACATGGGACGGCAAAGAAATAGCCAGATATTTGGAAGAAAGCAAGTAGAGTGAAATACGATGGATGTCCAGGGGGAAAGAAAGTCACCAGAGAGAGGGTGCGTTCAGCACAGTAAACTCTTGTTGCAATTTCATGTGAGATGAGGACTCAGAAATGTTCTTTACACTCTGTGATGTGCACATGCACTGAAGGTACTGAGTTGATGTCCCAAGGAAACTAACGAGGATAAGGAAGGGAATAAAAATATTAAGGTTGCCGCTCTGGTATAAAAAAAAGGAGGAATCAAGGGACTAGAAATGCTTATGAGGCCAATAAAAGAAGATCAAGGCAGGAGTAATTGATTAAGCCAGTCAAGAGGAGATAAGGCTTTTTGAGAGCAGAGCAGTGGAATTAGCATAAAGGTGATGATTAAGTCTAAGGTGTGATTGTGGAAGATGGTAAATACGATGGAGAAGAAGAAAAGTGATTGGAGATGAAGCTTTCAAATCTGTGCTGGAGAATTGGCTTAGTTCCAGCACTTTAATAAAAGGCGGAGTGTGAAAAAAATGCAGATGATAATAGCAAGGGCAGAATTAATTGTGGTATCATGTGTCTCAAAGAATTATATTTTATTTTTCAAAAACTGAAGGAGTAAATGTCATGGGAAGTGGGGTGGCTAATCAGCGACATACCAAACCCATTTTCTGAACGTGAGGAACATGGCGGATAGCATAAAAATCAGCCTTCCTGGAAGAGGGTCAGTAGGGGTCAGTCATATTTTAGTGAGGAGATAGAGCAAACACTCGGAGAAATGGAATGGCTGAGACGGGAATAGAAGGAAATGTGTTAAATATGTAGGTGCATTCCAGACGTCGTGATGGAAAACTGTGAGAAAGGGAGGAAGTGAAGGTCACGGTGAGCAGCTGGAAAATATGGATCATTTACTGCGGAGGACCGATGGAAAGGAGGAGGAGGTACTAACCCTTTGAACACTCAGGGATGAAAACTGAAATGAGAGACCCTGTTGGGTTAGTCTCAGCAGTCTCTTCAACTCTGTGCATCAGTGGGTTCTGGCCTTCAAAGTGACAAGGACTGTATCACCATGGGGTGATAGCAGGTGCACTCAATGCCAGGAGTGCATATTGCCAGGCTTGGAATGATGGTGACTCCAGAGACTATTGCTTATGCCTGGTCATCACGTACCCTATTGAAGAGCTGAGAGAGTTACAAAAATATTGCACCAAATTTTATGAGTTCATGGATGGACCCTCTGAAGACCACCCATCCATAAATCCCAACTTAATTACCATGGTCCACATTATTATGATTAAACCCCAAGCTGCTTAACTTTGTTGTTAATATTGATAACTTTAAATAGCTTATGCCTATTGGTTTTGGGACACATTCCTGGCAATAATTAATCTAGATGAAACTAATCCTCTTTTCTATTAATTAAGGAATGCTTTTTCCCCAATAATTAAAAGTTTCATTAGCAAATTGTTACCAATCAACCACTAATGATAAACAATCTTGGAGGTGTGTGTCTAAAACATTCCTCAGCTTACTGGATTTATTGCCAGGATATGTATTTTTTAATCATCTAGTACTAAAGAAGACTGATAGACATGATGAAAATACATAAAGTAGAGGAGATGGTGCAGAGAGTGATGACAGAAATTGTATTATTTATATCATAGTGTGATGATGTATACTATGGTCATGATCCTTTAGAAGAATGGAGATAAGAGTGTAAGAGAAAAGTAGAGTTGAGCCCATGCAAATATTGAACTGCAAGCCTGGGGCTTTCTCAGCCCCGCCAGCCACGTGCAAAACACCTCCAAGCAGTGTGAACACCGTGGGTCAGCATAAGGCTGCCCAGCCCCTTGATCCAAGCTTCCAGTCATACCTCACATTCAACTGAGCTCAGTGACCTAATGGATCAGTCGGCTTAGATGTATTTCCTGGCATAGGCAATACCTCTTGCCACTGATTTTTCAAAGTCCAGATAGGATTTGGGTGTGGAAGGCTTTCCATAAACATACCCATTACTGGTGGCCAACCTGAAGCATCTTCACACATTTCTAGTGTTCATGCTAATAACATGTTCTAGTGTTTTTGACGGTGTTAATGTCCTTCCTTGGCAAGAACACATCTTCCCAAAGCTGTAAACCCTTGACGAGTTGCTGACATTCTTGAAGGTCTCACTGAGCTCAGGGCACACTGAATTTTTAAAAAGGTTAGTTGGTACCATCTTTTGCATGCCATGGTGACTGAGGTCAACAGCTCTCGGCTTCCTCATTGCTAATTGCCTTTATGTTATGAGGCTCAGATATGTGCTCATGGGGCTATTTACAGGGAAAGATACCCAGGTAGGTTATAGCTCTCCTTCATACCCCTCTCCTCACAGTCCTTTTCAGGTCCACATTCTCTGCACACACAGGCTCTTTCCTCTTCTCACACCAAAGTTCCACATGCATAAAATTAAGAGGAGCTTGTGGCCTCAGTGGCTTTCTGGAGCCTTTATACTTGCCCTTGACTCTTACCTCAGGCCCTCAAGTATGTGAGAGAGAGATGCATTTCTATCCTGTCTGTCTCTTTGGTCAAGCCATGAGGTTCTAAATGCTACGCACCCTCACAGTGGTACTCCCACTGGAGTGCACGGGAAAATGGTAAGGCGGTAGCTGGGACACTGGCACTCGGTACATGTCACGTTCTGCAGCTTCAGCCTGGCGCTTCTGAAATGTCATGTGCCTGTTGGAACTGTGACTGACTCTCTGTTCCTGACACTGACAGCTCAAATTGTTTCCTGTCTGGCTTTGAGACAAATGCCTTGATAATTCCAAGGACTGGCTTTGTGTCTAGGCATCTTTTAGAGGTTAGGATACCCCAGGCCTTCTATTAATTACAAATACAATCTGTGAAGTAGCTCATGTGTATTCATGACCTAAAAAAAAAATGTGTTTCTGAGCCTCGCTGGTGGCATTGAAAGTCT
This sequence comes from Cynocephalus volans, assembly GCF_027409185.1. Classification (NCBI taxonomy): domain Eukaryota; kingdom Metazoa; phylum Chordata; class Mammalia; order Dermoptera; family Cynocephalidae; genus Cynocephalus; species Cynocephalus volans. The sequence goes on from NC_084461.1 coordinate 231,432,575, forward strand.
TCCAAAGCAGAGTGTGATTACATCTGACGGACAAACACTCAGTGCCCTGCCATCGCCTCATGTGTTCCTTCGCATTCACACATCAAAGTCACTTCAGAAAAATAATAAAAGAAATGAAAGAAAAGAAGACAGACAGCCTGGACAGCACTCAATGCTAGTCTAGTACTTCTGAAACAGGAGTAGGCAGGGACAACAAATATGACCTCAGTATTGCCAACAACGTGAACAACATCCAGCTTTGTCCCTGGCTTTGAAGAGCTTGTTTTAATTCTGAGGGGTGGGATGTTTGTCCTCCAAACTCTCCAGGAACCTGCCTTCCACCCCAGCAGATGGGAAGCCTCGCCCTAACTACTGCTATGAGGCATCTGTGTGTCTGAGTCTGTTAGTTCAAAGGCACGAAGCTTGAATGGCCCAAGGGTCTCTGTTTAATGCATTTATTTGGAGCATCTATTCTTGCTCCTTATTTCAGGTAAACATTTGATTAGTGCCTGCCTTTTGTTGTGAGTAGCAATTTAATCATCACCATACCTCTTCAGTAGACCACTGTGACTTTTACAGTCACGCACACATGAGTGTACCTCACATACAGGGTCCTAGCTCTGGCTAGAGTCACAGTCATTGAACTCCTGCCCAACCCCCACCCCCACACAAACACAAGTATGTACGTATATACCAGACTTCTTAATAAATAGAAAGGCATGTAATAATTTTAGGAACTACACCCATGAAGTGGCATAATAATAGGCAGATCAATAAAATAACCCAAAACATATGCCTCTCTCTCTATATATATACACACACACACACACACACACACGTGTGTATGTATTTGATATTGTATATGCAATAGTATTGATGCTATATTATATATACTTATTATAACATAAAAGTGTTCCTTCTATATATTCTAATATAATTTTTATGTATTTGTACATATAGATGATGTATAAGGGCGTACATTTAAGGACTGAAGAAAAGTATGGTTTCCTTTAGTAAAATGCAAGCTCCATGAGGGAGGACTTTAGTTAGTTTATTTCTTTGTTTTAACTACTGTGTCCTAGTTCCTGGAACAATGTCTTTGATATTGTAAGAGTTCAATAAATAACTGGTAGATGAGAGGATGTATAAGTAGTCAATTAAGAGCCGTCAGTCATTAGCACATAATCTGGTATATAGGAAATACTCGGCGAATATTTGTTGAAGGAATTAATGTATGCATGAATGCTTTAGGAAGAATAATTCTTTTTCTCTGTGTAGAGATTACTGTATAACTTTAAATCCATCAGATTTTTTTTTAAAAGCTAGAAGAAATTAGGATAAATATATACTAAAACGGGAAGAGGGAGGACATTTAAAACTAAAAAAGCAATGATAACACAAGGGAGTTTTCACGCAAATTAATCTACAAACTATTCCTGTCCAAGTAAAATAAAATGAAACTGAGAAGGCAAGAGTGAAGTGTAAAAATATATTGTATTAATATATTGACAGATCGAGGGTGGAAAGCACTATATAAGAAAGCTAAACAAATGGAAAATTAAGAACACAAAAGTTAATTGGGTAAAAAGCCTGAGCAGAAATCTCAGTACTTTTTCTTGTAAAATTATTATTTTTTTCTGAAGTATCGCTATGAATAGAAGCTTGATAGTCATAATTACCTCTGGAATTTATTCTAACACTGCAAATATCTGGTTATTAGCACTGCCATTTAGACATGAGTGTCTTAAATTTCATTTTAAAAAGCAATTTTAATGTCCACTAAATTTTCCTGAGAAAATTTGGAATTTCACCAAATCTAAGAATTAGACACTCCAAACGAAGAGTGAGTCACACTAAAAGAGCATGACTCCAGAGATTCAGCTTTCATCATGTGTTCCAATAAATTTTGAATTTAGGGGACCATATGCTGTAATACTGTCAGAAAAACACTGATGATGAAAAAATAGTGAATATGGAGGCAATCGACCAATTTATTTTATCTATTGCAGCAGTGACTTCATTTCCAATACTTTAGTAGCTGTGGGCGTCCGCTATGACCAGTGGTAACCGAACCAGTGCCACCAACCCAGTAATAACAGAAGCAAAGGCAAACAAGGGTACCAGGGGAGTGGGTGGCATCACCTTACTACAATCACTCATGGTAAATAAGACACGGCAAATTTACCTCTGACGCAATTGAAAGCACTTCACCTACTGATTTTTTTCTTTAGAATGCTGTAATGTGTGTGAAGGTGAAAATTCTTGCCCAGATATCTGCACTGCTATAATTGCATTTGGGGCTATCATGTAAAATAAAAAGTGAAGACAAGTACTTCTCTTGTCTTTTGATAATTTTTTGGAGAAATATTTTAATGAAGGAAGTAAACAGTATTCAGACAAACAATTCAATCACCATTGTTTGGGAAAAGGCTATGTTTTAACATAGCCTTGTACAATACTGTTTCATTTGACATGTGTATTATTATTTTCTGATATTTTTGCTAATAAACCCACTCCCAGATTTCAAAGATTATTTGAGCTGAGAATAAAGAAATCAGTGAATTTGTATTGTCCAGGACAAAGCATACGATTTGAAGTTCGATTGTCAGATAATCAACTATTAGGGTCTCCTCACTTCCATTTAGGATTTTGCAGCTTGATTTAAACATAACAACTATATAGCCTATTTATTCTGTTCGCCCTTCAAAAGAATACAACTAATATGAAATTCCCATGTGAAAAATTTTTGAATAAAATTATTAACTTGAAATAGTTTTATGTAGGTTTAATTGACATAAAATAAGCTGCATATATTTACAATGCCACAATTGATAAGTTTTGATATATGTATACACTCATCAAACCATGGATCTCCCAATCGAAATAATGAATATGTGTCAGCCCCAAAACCTCTTTCCCAGGCAACCACTGATCTGCTTTCTATGACCGATTAGTTTGCATTTCTTAGTGTCTTCTCTAAATGGAATCACTAAGTATATACTCTTTTTTCTCTGGCTTCTTTTACTTTGCATAATAATTTTGAGATTCACCCATGTTGTAATGTGTATCAGAAGAGTCATCTATTAATGGACATTTGATTTGTTTTCAGATATTGCCTATTACAAATAAAGCTGCTGTGAACATTCATGTACAAGTCTTTGTCTACACATGTGCTTTCTTTTCTCTTGAGTAATATGTATTAGATCAATGGATATAGATCATATGGTAGGTGTATATATAATTTTTTAATAAATGGCCAAAAGTTTTCCAAAGTTGTTGTGTCATTCACACTATGACCAGAGATGTATGAGCATTCCAGTTTCTCTACATCTTTGACAAAACTCGGTATAGCCATTTACCCCCAATTTTAGCTATCCTAATAGATTCATGTGTTTTTAATATGCATATATCTGGTAATTAATGATGCCAAACATCATTTGATGTGCTTTCTTACTATCTGTAAACCTGTTGAAATGCCTGTTCAAGTCTTTTGCCTACTATATTTATTGGGTTGCTTGTTTACTTATTACTCAATTTTGAGGTTTTAAAAGATATGTTCTGGATACAATCTGTGGCTCAGCTTTTCATTCTTTTAACAATGCCTTTCAATTTATTTATTTATGTTTACATATAAATAGGTAGTCATTTCAGCACCTTTTGTTGATAACACTACCCTTTTTCAATTGACTTTGCACATTTATCAAAAAAAAACCAAAACAGTTTGTATATCTGGTCACTCTCTTGTGTTCCATTTATCTATTTGTCTTTATGCTAATATGATACTTATTTGATTACTACAGCTTTGTAATAAAGCTTGACATCACATAGTGTTAGTCCTCCAAATGTATCCTTATCTTTCAAAGTTGTTTTAGCTATTCAAGGTTCTTTGCATTTCTGAATGATTTTTAGAATCAGTTTGTCACTTTTACGAAAGAACCCTACTGAGATTTTACCTGGCATTACATTGAATCTGTAAATCTATTTTAGAAGTAAAATCTTCACCATACTGAGTCTCCCAACTCATGGAAATGTTCTATATCTTTATTTGTTACTGTTTATTTTTTATTTCCAATTTTTATTTCCAAGTTTATTGCTAGCATATCAAAATACAAGTGAATTTTGCATATTGATCTTGTATCCTGAAAGTTTGTTAAACTCACTTATTGCTGCAAGTAGATTCTTTTGCACATTGCATCAGGTTTTCTACACAGACGATGGTCTTGTCTGGAAATAATTACCGTGTTACTTCTTCTTTTCCAATATGGATGCCTATTATTTCTTTTTCTTGACTGCTTATGTTGCTTAGAAACTCCAGTACAATTCTGTAGAGAAGTGGTAAAAATGGACATCTTTATCTTAATCCTGATTTTAGGGGGTAAACATCTTGTCTTTTACCAACAAATATGATGTTAGTGGTAGGTTTTTTATAGACTGGCATTTACTGAGAAAGTTTCCTTCCATTCCTACATTACTAAGAGATTTTATCAGTAATGGATGTTGGATTTTGTCAAATAAGTTTTCTTCATCCTTTGAGATGGTTGTATTTGTTTTGTTTCATTTTGTTTTAGATAGTTAACATAGTGAATTACAATAATCAATTTTCAAACGTTAAACCAATTTTGCATCTCTGAGGTAAACACCATTTGGTCATGATGCAATATTCTTTATATAAAGAATGGCTCGATTCAATTTTTGCGTTTATTTTCATGGAGAATATTGACTGACTCATGTATTTTTTTCTTGCAAAGTCTTCATCTGGCTTTAAGGGTCTTGCTGGACCCATAGAATGATTTAGAAAATATTCCTTTTCTTTAAATATTTTGGAAGAGTTTGTGTAGAATCATTATTTATTTCTCTTAAATATTTGGTTAGAATTCAACAGTGAAGAACCATCTGAGCTTAGAGTTTTCTTTGTGTAAGATATTTAATGACATAACTTATTTTATAGACATCAGACTGTAATTTCCATTACCTCTTTTGTCATGAATGAACTCTGGCAGTTTGTGTCTTTCAGGGTTTTTGTCCATTTCATGTAAGTTGTAATTTCATTGGCATGAAGTTTTTCATATTTCCTGTTGTCTTTTTAATGCCTATAGAACATGGAGTATTTTTCCATCTTTCACTTCTGGTATTGATAATTTGTTGTTTTCAACAACTTTCATTTTCTTGATTTTTCTCTGTTGCTTTTCTCTCCTCATTCACTGATTTGCTGTTTCCTGAACCCTGGATGCTTATCAAGCTCCATCTCAGTTTTTCTCTGAGCCAAGGCCAGGAAACTCTCTCAGGGCAGAAAGCTGGGGGAAATCATAGGATTTACTTTATTAATTCCCCATCTGTTAAGAATCATGGATTTTTGTTGCCCTATCCTCAGTGTCATGCAAATCATTCTTTTTTTGATATGTTTTTTTCCATCTTTGGTTGTTTCAGGTGGAAAGTAAATCTCATCCCTGTTATGCCATCTGTGCTAGAAATGGGGATATTTATATTTTGTAATTATATCATATTAAAAATAAAACATTTTCTTATATTTGTATACATCTTTATATTTTTAAAGTGCTTTCATTTTACTATATTTTATTTTCACTTAATCCCCATATTTACAATTCATTACCAGGGCTACCATGTACGCTTGTGGAAGGGTTTTGTTTTTGTTTTTGTTTCTTTGTTTGTTTGTTTGTTTTGTTTTCCTGCATAAGTGCTTCCCAACCCAGGCTGAATACAGGCTAACAACTAGCCCATGCTCAACCCAACAAGTTATACAACTTGAAGATTTGTATTTCTGGAGGAGGCACCTTTTTCTAAAAAGTCATCACCATGGGCTACCAATAAACTTATTCCTCTAAGATCTTTCAGATTAAAATACAAACTGACTTAGAATTAGTTGAAAATTATATTGACATCTGAAAAAGACAAAGAAGCAAAGAAAGAATAGAAGAGATGGAAAAAGAAAATCAGCTACTCAAAGTAAGGCACTTGATATGCAACCTCGAAGTCTCAAGCATTGATAGAGGTTTTTGGATTCAAAACAATGCCAAAAAACAGCAAAAACAAAAAACAAAACAAAATTTACCTGGTGCCTGGTGCAGCTGGCCTTCTAGAGGGGACAAAGAGATGATAAACAACACACATGAAATAACTATATTTTATATTATGTAGAATGTGATGAGTGTTATGGGCAAATTAAGCAGCCAGAGAGAGAACAGAGTATGAGTACAAGGTGGTCACTGAAGGTGTTTCTAAGGATGGTCATGGTAAGCTTTATTGAGAAGGTGGCATCTGAACCAAGACTTGAAAGAGGTGAAGCAGTAGGAATTGAGACATCCAGGCATTTGGCGGGGGGCCTGGCTGGAGTGTTGGCATGAGAGCTCGGAGGCCAGTGTAATGAGGAAAAGGGAGCCAGAGCTGGATGGGTAGAGATTGGAAAAGTAAGGGCAAGGCAGATCTTGAGACCCTATGTCATAACGTGGCTTAAATTTTAAAGAGACCATCTTGTTTTTGTTTTTATTTTTTTATTTGGGGGGATTGTTATAGAATAGATACGTGATACATATGTGTCAGATAATAAGGGGTGGAGGGTTTTGATCATCTTCCTCCTCTATGACTGTTGAGGAAGGAGCATGCTTTTCCCACCAGGAATCTTCCAGGCCCTTGCTAGAGAGCTATCAGTGGCTGAAATGTAATGGCAGATGCCTGGACCTGGGCAAACGGCTTACACGGGTTAATAGAAAAGAGATGGTCAAGGAGAAAAATGGGATGTGGATGCTGGAGAACTATGGGTTTCGGAAAGGGAAGAAGAGGAGTGGTTCTTTGGGAAAAGAGATGTTGAGAAAATGATCTTATAAAAGTTTAACTGGGATTTGTTTGACATAATCTTCGTTTCTCAAGACCTTCAAGAAAACCTTAAGTGGAGAACTATGAGGGTACTTCAAAAACTTCAGGGAAAAGTAGAATTTAAAAATAATTCAAATCTTTCCATGAATTTTTGAAATTTGAACTTTTGAATTTTGAAATTTGGTGCTGTTTTGGATGCAACCACATTAAAACTTGCCTTGAGGCATTTCAATATGTAGGGGTTACCAAGAGAGAAAAAAGAAGTAAGATATCACAAAAGTTCCTGTATTTAGGTAATGGAGATTATGTAAAAAAAAAAAAAGTTTAATGTATTTTTCCATTTTTTTGTCTTTTGATAATGAGATGATCTATTTAAACATGATTATTTTTTAAAAAATGTAGTCCCATTTCTAGCTGAAAAGCATTCAACGAACTTGTTTAAAAAGTTTGCAATTGTACCTGCCTTCTGCACTAAACTCTCTGTCCCCATAGGCAAATGGCATTAACAGTTTCCTAAATATTCTTCAATTAATGACTTAGATATTAGGTTGAACTCTGTGACTGACATTTTTGCACGTCTAAAAAGTCAAATATAATTTTATACAGTTCAAACTAATACAGTCTCATATATGTCTTTTTTAATATGAATAAGGAAATTTTAAAGGTATCCTGATATTTTGTTTGTGTGTGTGCTTAATCTTATATCCATATATCTTTGATATAATTCCAAATTATTTCATACAGATTTACACAACACTGTTCAATACTTGCATGATATTCTGTTTTATGGATACATGATAACTTAGTTCCTAGTTGATAGGCTTTTAGATTACTTCTAAATTTTTATTTCAACCAGTGTTGTAATAAGCATTATTGCTATCAATATGTGTAGGATAAATTACTAGAAATAAAATTAATGGTTAATTTTTTGTAGTTTTTATCAAATTTCTCTTAAAGATATCTTACCCTCTTCTCTACAGTGGGTGAGGGTACCTGTATCTCCACACCTTCCCAACCTTGTGAATAATCTCTGTCAACTGGAGAAAGGCAAATTTTTGTCTAATTGTATTAATGTCCCACATCTGAAAAAAAAAAAATTGCATGCATTTGTCATGTGTGTTTTTAATTTTATGTGTACTCTGTTTCATGTACTTTTTTTTTTTTTATCCTATTAGGTTGTTTGTTGTTCATATGATTTTTCATTTCAGGTATATTTATATGAATTAAGAAAACTCGTACTTGTTTTTTGCAAAGATGTTTGCCCCAGGTTGTTGTTTTTACTCTTATTTTTTAATGCTTTTTTTAAACTGTGGAACATTTAAAATAAAATTGTATCTTAATTTTATCCTTATTTTTTCTGCTTTTTGCCTTATGAATTCCTTCTTCAGTAAGAAAGTGTACAAATGACCTTATTTTTTCTTCACCTTCATCATATTATTTTTTAACACTTACATCCTTCATCTATTTGAAATTTCTTATATTATATAAGATATAAGGCAGCATATCATTTTAAATGTAAGTAACTATATTTTATTTAATACGTTTTATATAATAGTTAAAGCAAATAAGGCTTTTTCATAAATAAATTCCATACTACCCATTTAGACGAAAACCTGCTTTCAGAGTCAATATATATTTGTTTATACTTTTTAAACACTTCAGAAATTGTACCAATAACAATACTGGTGGGAGATACATAAGTACTTTTTTGACCTCAATAGGAAAACTTAAATGTTACTTGAAAATTCAGACACCCAAGAAGATTTCCTCCTGTGTAGAGAAATTACTGTCAAGGGTGTTTTTCTTTTACATGCCATTTATTGTATTATTGTATAAATTTTTTCTGGCTGTTTCCTTACAAGCTCGTGAAATCCTTGGGAAAGGAACTAGTCTTTATTTACCTCCGCATCAACAGAAAAAGTTATCCCATGCAGAAAATCAATCCATATGTAGTGAAAGAATTAATGATTGGAATTACTGATGAGCATGTTTAACAATATCCACTTACTTATTAATTATTTATGCTCAGCACACATTTAGAAGAAATCTAAGATGACTGTATAATAATATCATTGCTTTATACCTTAAGCACATATGTTTGTCCTGGGTGATTTTTTCCCCCCCAAAGATTACACATTGCCTGCTGTAGGAATGGAGCAACTGCTATTTCTGAATTGTTTATAACTCAAGGTTCAGTCAGCACCAGATTCTTGCTCATTTTATTGGAAAATGACATCGAGCTATATTCAGAAGCCTGTACACTACACAGTCAGGGAGCACACAAATCCTCTTTATTTCAAAGTGATTTGCATGAAGTCTTAACTACCTGCCAGAAAGCCTGCAATGAGAGATAAAATGTTTGAGAAAAATTAAATGCATTTTGAGTTCTCTCTTTTGACATAGCTCCACCAACCTTCCCTTAGGAGGGAAAGGAGTTATGTCCAGCCTGTCACTGTGGTGTATTGTCACCTAAAATCACATCCCATGAAACCCCAGGGGAAAAACAATGATATTGGTAGTTGCATTTCACAGGCCTTAAAAACTGCAGCTATAATGTAGTCCTCTTGTCTAACTGCTCTTTAAGGCTTGCTTTCTAGATGCAAATTTCGGCTGCCACAGTGTCTCTTTGAAAGAAAATAATTCTATGGTAGTACCTCATCTCTGGCACTGCACCCCTCTGCCACACTGTGTATGTGTGTGTGAGTGTGTGTGTGTGAGTGTGTGTGTGTGTGTGTGTGTGTGTGTGTGTGTGTGTGTTGCATTTCTAAAAGCACGAGCTTCCAGTCCTCCTTTTTGTGTATATGTGATTGTGTGGTGTGGCTCAAAGAAATCCTATTTATCCAATCTTGGTGAGGCCTTTGCTGTTACAACATAATTCGTCATCACTTTCTTCCTTCCTTGCAACTGTTCCAAACTTTTTCTCATTCCCTGCTACTTTTACCTTCTGTTCCCATTGTCTTTACTCTTAACCAGATTACAGTGATCCATTTTTTATTTAAAAAAACAAAAACACAAACTTTTTCAGTTGCACAGGTCATCTGAGAATGGATCCCTTTTCTCATCCTTCATATATCTGTTTTATCAACCTAACTCACTCCCATTCCTTAGATCTTACAAGAAGAAATGTCTTTCCTACAGAATCAAGTCCTTCCATGTTCTCTTGGACTTGCTTCTCAAATGCAGAATCTCCAGCCCCTGACTAGAACTTCTAAATTAGAATCTGTATTTTCACAATCTATCCAGGGAATTGATATGCAATCACATTTGCAAAACATTGGCCTTACCTTCTTCTCTTAATGGCTTCTTCACTCTTTTTTGAGCCCTCCACTAAAGTTTAAAAAAATGTCAGCATCATCTCTAAGGTGTTTTTCTATCCTGCTAGGTTCTCCATGTAGCCCTGATTTACATCACTGCTCAGTTTGTGAATATACGACCTCTGTTTGTCTTTACCTACTGACTCCATAATGCCAGGGAGCCTCCTTCAGCCCCCAGATCTATTCCTGGAAATCTTGACAGTCACCAGCGCCTTTCTGCCAAGATCTATTAAACAGGTAAGTTTCGGCTCTAAAAAACCACTTGCTATGACTATCACTGAGTTTTTGGTAAATCCCATGAACTGTGAAAATAAGCTACACTTTACTGCCAAACCTGCCATTTTGCAGAAATTACTGACTCATGTTCTTTCTGTTCCTCTTGTGCCCTGCAAACACCCTACACATGCCAGCCTGAATCAGTTCCTTAAAATGTTTACTGATGCCTAGGGAAATATTTGGGGGGGCTGTATTAGTCATCTGTTGCTGCATAAATACCCCAAATTAATCAGCTTAAAACAAGTTGTATTTATTATCACACACTTTTGGAGGGTAGGAAATCCAGGAGCAGCTGGCCGAGGGGTTCCAGCTCCACGTCTCTCATGTCATTGCTGTCAAAATGGCAAGCGGGCTGTAGGCAACTAACGGCTTGACTGAAACTAGAGCAGGGTTTTTCAGCCTTGAAACTATTGATATTTCGGGCTGGATCATCCTCTTTTTGAAGGGCTTTCTTGTGCATTATTGGATGTTTAGCAACATCCATGCCCTATACCTACTAGATGCCAACAGTATCCCCCCTTCCAAGTTGTGACAGCCAAAATGTCTCCAGACATTGACAAGTCCCTATGAAGCAAAACAACCTTCAATTGAAAATCATGGGCCAGAGGTGCTGCTTCCCAGATGGCGCACCCACAGATTGTTGGCTGGAGGCCTAAACTCCTTGCCGGCTGTTGACAAGGAGGCCTCAGTTCCTTGCCACCCGGGCTTCTCTATAGGACGGCTTGAGTTCTCCTACGACATAGCAGCTAACTTTCCCCAGACTGAATGATCCAACAGAGAGCAAAGCAGCAGCTGTGATGTCTTCTTTTTGACCTAGTCGTGGAAGTCACAATCCTTCATTTCCACAATATTTTTGTTGTTGTCATAAGTTAGTCACCAAATTGAGCCCATGCTCAAGAGGAGAGGGATTAAGCTTTATTTTATAAAGGGAGAAGTGTCAAGGAATTTCTGAAAATATTTTCAAAATAACACAGGATCCCATATGAAAAATGTCCTTACACATGCAAAGTGTTTTTGAACTTAGATCATGAGATAAATATTTGGTTTCTCTCCCCTAGCCCACATGTTTTCTTTCTTTCCTTTCTTTTCTTTCTTTCTTTCTTTCTTTCTTTCTTTCTTTTTTTTTTGGGGGGGGGGAAGTTCAATATATTATTGTGATTTCCTTCCTTCCTTCCTTCCTTCCTTCCTTCCTTCCTTCCTTCCTTCCTTCCTTCCTTCCTTCCTTCATTCCTTCCCTCCCTCCCTCCTTCCCTCCTTCCTTCTTCCTTCCTTCTCCCACTGATGAGTGAGGACACGTGTTATTTCTCTTTCTGTGCCTGGCTTATTTCAGTTAACAAAATTTTCCCTAAATTCAAACATGTTGCTGTGAATGGTAGAATTTCATTCTGTGTTATGGAAGAGTAATATTCCATTGGGTATAATACCACATTTTCCTTATCCAGTCATCTGTGGATGTACGCATTTAGGTTGGTTCCAACTCTTGGCTACTGCAAATAGAGCTGCAATAAACATGGGGGTGCAGGTATCCCTTTCACATGATGATTTCCTTTCCTATGGATATACACCCAGTAGTGGGATTGCTGGATCATATGGCAGTTCAATCTGTAGTGTTTTGGGAAACTTCCATACTGTTTTCCATAATGGCTGCACTAATTTACAGTCCCACCAACAGTGTAGAGGTGTTCTCCTTTTGGGGAGCTCTATTTAACCTGGAGACCTCTAAAGTCCTTTTCACTTAGACATCCATTGTTCTAAGCCCACCTTCTCGTTCCAGCCTTCCACAGCTAGAGTGGTTTCCCTCTTCTCAGTCCCCACCACCTCACTTTACACTTACCTCTGTTGTCTTCTAACCCATCTAAGCTAAGTAAGAAAATGACATAAGAGCACTGGGAATATTTGGCCTAATTTTCTTACTCTTTTTCCATTTTATCTTTATAGCCTCCTGTTGGTTTCTGCCTTTCTCAACTACCATCCTAATTTTATCCTTCCTTCAGTTATAGATTTTTGTATGCAAACTTGAACTAAAGCTTTCTGTTTAAATGTGCTAAGTGTCTGAAAGCAGTTTTTCCCAACGTGTGGGCTTGAAATACATCAGAATCACTTGATGAAATGTAGAAATCCAGGCTCTATCAGAACAGACCAGCTCTGTCAGATCTCTGTAGGTGGGGGTCCTAGCATCTGTTCCTTTTCCAAAAGCAAATGACTACTGAATCTTTTTTTTTTTCGTTTTTCTTTTTCTAATGTCTGTAAAAATATCAAATAAGAAATTATGTTATTATGAGAAAGTTCTTCTTGATTACCAAAAGAAAAAAATCTAAACTGGACATTTCCTGTCTCTGAAAATGACTTAACCAGTTAACCAATTTATATAATCATTATTACATAAACTAATGTGTATGCATGGTCCAGCAATTTGTATTAACCTTCTGAAACTTACTTACAGTATCTGATATTCAAAGTCAGAATCCCCAGACATTTACCCAAGTATGAGTCACTTCTCTACAAGATTTGGCCATCACTCTTGTGACCTCTCTTTATTAGTTGGTAAGAGATGACTCCCTAATGATTATATAGTAGAGATCAAACAACATTAGGGCTTTTCTTGGTTTGATTTAGTTTTATTCTGAAAGAGATCCTATAAATTAAGAGGTAGCTTATTAAGTACCAGAACATTTTCGGAGAATTAATAGCTCTTTGGGAGGAGCTGGCAGCTGCAAGTGTAGCCCAGGGCCAGTATCCTGATTAATGAATAGCAGCCGAGTCAAACTCCTAAGTAAAGGTTGTTACAGCAGTTACAAAATATTAAGGGTGGGAAACATGCTGCATAACCTGTAAAGGAAAAGACACACACAGAAACACACACACACATCATGAAGTTAAGGAAATTTAATATTTTGGAAACTAGGTCACACTACTTTTGTTTGTTTGTTTGTATTCAACATTTTCATGGAACTCCAAGTAACCTCAGAGTGCCACTTGGCCCCATGTTTATCTGGCTTGATTGACTGAACAGGGTTAATTTCCTGTGAATTTTTGGATTTAGCTGAGTTTTTGAGAAGCTTACAGCAGTGCAAGCTGCTACAAAGATATCCTTTCATTGAGAATGTCCACCGTTATAGTAATGAGGTCACCTGTGGGTTACTTAAAAAAAATGTTTTCCTCTAGAACTACAAAAACTTTCAGAAATTACCAGCCCATCCCAACTGCTGTACTAGGGGACTTGACCAAACTTCAGCATGGCTTCTAGCAGTTTAAGGCTGTATCCCTCAGACGACCCCAGCCTGCCTTAAAATGCCCACTTAAAAAGCTGCTGGGAGAATTTACTGTTTTTTCCAACCGAAACCTGATATAGGCCGAGAGACGCCTGAAGCCCTTCTTAGAGCAGATAACTTTAGAAAGTTTGCAATTGTACATCTTTTCTCTGCCCTTTGAGATGGAAGTCTTCTACCACTCAGAACTGTTCTCTCAAGACATTTAAGAATAAAGCTCTCAAATTCTCTCTCTCAGTTCCGGCAGGAAGGTGAAGGCCTAACTTCAGTGGTCATCTTGTTCCAACCTGCACCACACAAGAAGCAGAAGGCACAAGAAGAGGATTTGTGAAAAACACTCGTGTTCCAAAAGTGTTAATATTTACTCATCCTAAAGGTCCTGTTTTGACATGAATTTGTGTTCTGGCAATCTGAAACAACTGGCATAAGCATTAGAAATATATTTGTTCAACTGATAATGATTGAGGAATGAAAGAGTTTACACATTGAAGAGGATCTATGGATGAACAGCAAAAGAGAACTGGACCACTGAGGTCAGCATGGGTTATAAAAACAGGTGACAGGTGTGAAGAGACTATACATATATAGGTGGGGGACTTCTAAAGCTGATAATGATTCTGATTAGGTCAGGACAGTGACCTTCACAAGACACTCCAAGAATAAGAAAGTCACTGATACACTTGATCTGGTATTTTGATCTGGTGGTCAAATCACATGATCTCATATCTTGCAGAAGGTGCTGGAAAAGGAACTATTCTCTGGCTGTGACAAACCTTAGGTGCTTCCCAATTATTTTGTAAATGTTGGTAAAATTGCATAGATGCGATCTTTCCAAGAGTACCTGGGATCAGATACTTCTACTTCGCTAGTTTCTGTCATGGCACCTGTAGTGGATTGAATTATGTCCCCCCAAAACTCACTGAGGCTTGAATTGTCTTTGAAGTTTTATGTATTAGAAACTTAGCACCCACTGCGACTATTAAGAGGGTGGAAAATCCTACTACGGTAATTGAAAGGTGGAACCTTAAAGAGGTGATTGGATTGTAGGACCGTGCAGTAGTGGAAGGATTAAAAATGGTGGTCAGGGTTGTGGTTCTGAGGGCTTTAAAAGAGCAGAATCTGTCTTTCTCTCTCTCTGCTCTCTCTGCTTCCACCTTCTTGCAATGTGAAACCACTGGGTCACTGTCACCACCACCAAATGGACTTGGGACTTTTCATCCTCAGAAACTGTAAGCCAAAAATTTCACTTTTCTTTATAAATTACCCAGTTTCAAGTATCTTGTTATAAGCAACCTAAGCAGACTAACACAGCCCTGCTGACACTAAAATGCTAAGAAGAAAACAAGAAAAAATTATGAAGCCACACAGCAGGAAAATGGAAAAGGCAGGTGACTTTTGTCATAACATCAATAAACTCCTCTAAAACTTTAAAGCAACTCATTTTGGATTGACAGAAAAATATGTAGGCTTCACTTCATCAAATAGAGTCCACCTAAAAGGAAAAATCAGGTGAGGTGGGTATAGCCCCACTTAAACTTGGATGGCCAAACCCATGTTCATCTCTGCTTTGATCAAGTAGGGGAAAAATGTCTTTCAGTGGAAAACTGTGCATTGTCTTAGCACACTCTTTTGTGATATCTGACAATTCTGATTTTGTGGGAGTTATTTTACAGCTCTATAAATTGCAGATGACTAATAGCAATGCAAAATAATTCCTGTCCATAGACATACACATCATATCCTTTCTGGTACAGGTACAATTGATTTTCCTCCCCCACTCTGGAAGAAACCAGTTTTGCCTCTATTTGCACGTTCATTTCAATACTCCTAATTATACATACATGTATATTCTAGTATTATGTAGCACTTAGCACTGTGGGATGACTAGCTAACAACAATTTATTATATATTTCTAAGTAGCAAGAAGAGAGGATTTTGAATCTTTCCAACATAAAGAAATGGTAAATGTTTGAGATGATGGATTTGCTAATCACCCTGATTTAATCGTTATACATTATATACATGTATCAAAATATCACACTGTACCCTATAAATATGTACAATTATTATGTTTCCATAAAAAAGTGTATCTTCTTTTATTCTTCTTCATCCTGATTGTAAGATCTCACTAGTTTCCTCTAATGCTAATGCAAGTTAAATAAAATCTTTTATTAGTTAGTTAATTAATTTTTATTCAATATATTTTAATTTTTACTTGCACATATTTGTGGGGTACAGTATGTTGTTTCAATATATGCATATACTGCACGATGATAGCATAGTTTTGGACCCATTAGTCCACCACTTTCCTGCCTTCCCCACCTCTGGTAACCATTAACCTACACTCTAATGAGAATCACTTTTCTTTTTTTCAGATTCCACATATTGAGTGAGACCATGTGATATTTGTCTTTTTGTTCCTGACTTACTTCACTTAATATGATGGTTTTCAGTTCCATCCATGTTGCTGCAAATGATGGGATATTATTTCTTTTTATAGCTGAGTAGTATTCCATTGATGGGTATTTAGGTCGATTCCATCTCTTGGCTGCTGTGAACAGTGTTGCAATGAACATGGGAATGCAGGTGTCTTTTTGATATATTGATTTCATTTCCTTTGGGTATATACCGTAGTGAGATAGCTGGGCCATAAGTAGATCTATTTTTACTTCTCTGAGGAGCCTCCGTACTGTTTTCCACAATGTCCAAAGAAGGGGAGGAGAAGCGGTGGACTAACAGATACAAAACTATGCTACCTACCCTAAGGGAATCATTGTGCAGTACATGCATGTATTGAAACAGTACACTGTACCTCAAAAAAAAAAAATGTACAAGTAAATGTTTAAAAAAATTGCTTTAAAAAAGTAAATGAAAAAGAATAAAAGGAAGAAGCAGAGATATCAACAGTGGTTTGGAAGCTTAAAACTTTCTAATCATAACTGAGTTAGTAAGTGAATACCTTAGAAATATGATACGTATGCAGGAAGAGAGGAAAGCCAACAGGAAACAAGCCATTCCTACGTATCACCCCTGAAATGCACCAGGGATTGAGGGAATCAGGTACCACTGAAGGTGGGGTGGAGCTGAAAACATGGATGTCATGGAGTTTGTATAAGAAGCATTCTATATCCCTGTTCCCACCCTCAGGGAAGGTCTTTGATTAGCTTCTAGAAAGCTGTCAATCAAGCACATAAAGCAGATATTGAAATATTTATTATTGTAGAAACTGACCAGCCAAAGAAAAAGGATTTATCACGGCTGGTTGGAACCCAGTTGACCCTACATCCAGGGTTTCCAATCTGCTTTTTTAAAGATTTTAAATATAAATTGTTAGTTAAGGGTCAGATTTTGGGGAAAGTCTCTAGTGTGCGTGCATATGTGTGTGAAAGAGAGAGACAGAAAGAGAGGGAGGAAGGAATTCAAAACTAACAGAGGAGCTAATGCCACAAGCCAAATGAGTAGCACCCAGGATTAACCCAGGGAGGTGCTGAAGAACTGGAGTATACACAGTTTACTTGAGTGTGGCAACAGTGTCATTTCATCCTAATGGAAAAAAAGATAGACTATTTAATAGTCAGTGTTCACAAAACTGATAGATTTGGGGGGAAAGCATAATAAAATTGGAAGGGGAAAATTCTAAATGGATTCAAGACTTTTACAAGGTGTCACAATTTATAGGTCTTAAACCTTGTAAAGTACTTAATGAGCAATAGTGGATACCTATTCATGCCAGGGTTACTTTGGTAATCATGTTTTTAAAGATAATATTTTTGTAAGGAAGAAAAGTCAGAATATGCACATATATTTAAACATTTTATGATATAAACTTCAAAAATACATAAATGTAGACAACAGAATATAATAAACCCCAGCATCCGTGTCAGTAATGATTAACTCATACTCAATCTAGACTCATCTTCTGCCCTCCAGTTATTTTAAATTAACTTCATGTCACTTTATCTTTATAAATTTTTCAAGATCTGCTTCTACATGACAAATATTCTTTTAAATGTAATTCAAAAAGTTCATGAAAAGATTCTTTATCTTTTAATTCCATTTTTCCATGAAATTTTGGAAGTTCCCTTGTGTATATACAATATATATTATATATTATATATACACACTGCATGTATACCATCATCTCACCTGAAAATTAACAATATTTTCTTAAATAGTATTCAGTGAGTGTTCTCACTTCTAATTGTTTCATAAATGTTAAAGAAAAACATTTTTTTTTTTTTTGCTTTCTTCATTTGAATTAGTGTTTAAATGAAGTCCATATTTTGCAACTGGTTGATATTTCTCTTTAAGTTTCTTTTACCCTGATAGCTTTCTTTTTTTTTCTCTTTATCTTAAATATATTTGTTGAAGAAACCAGTTTATTTTCCTCTGCAGAGTCTCTCACAGTCTCATTTTTCTAGTTTCATATATGGTGTCATCTAAAATATTCCTCTATTGTTTGTATTTTCTGTAAATTAGCAATTGAAGCAAGAGGTTTGATCAGAACCAGGTTCATATTTTCTTAATCAATACCAGTTCATGGATGGTGTGCTTTCTTCCCCATGAAGTATGTGATGTTTGGTTATACTCTCTTTATTAACCACTGTTAATAATCAATGCTTTGGTTTATTAATTTATTTGGAGTTGGAAAATAGTAATATACTGATTCTATCAGTCTTTTTCAATTACAGCTGGAATACATTTATAAAAAAAACTCCCTCATCTGCTGTTTGCTTACCCATGAGGAGATAAGATAAAAGAAAAAAAAAAAAAAAAAACAGGATGAGACTTGGTTCTTTCCCTCTAGTCACTAGTTTTTTAAAATAATAAGTTAATTCACCAACTAATTATTGGTAATCAATCAGTTTTGTTTTCTTTTGTGCTTTTGTGAATTCATGGACTTTTAACATACTTGATGTGTTTTAATTCAGTAAACTTATCATTATTAATACTGAAATCATCCAACATTTGGCCAACTGGCTTCTGACTCTGATAGGGCTTTGGCTCCAAGTTGGGCATTAATAATCTTGATGAGCCCTAGTTTTCCTACTTTTTGTCTTAAAAAGTTCCAGGGTCATTTTTTACAACTGATGTATGCATCTTATACACCACATCTAGAATTAGCGATTTTTCCAAGGAACCCTGCTTTTTTGTTTGTTTGCTTATATGTTTATTGGTTTTAATGGAAAATAGTATTTTGAGACCATAGCATTGTAATAAGAATGCTCTATTTAATATTTTAAGTGAAAATAGAACACGTAAGACATATAAAAGTAAAAATTTCACTTTGTGAAAGAAAAACAAATACACACACACACATACACACACACGCATAGCACATAAGTTCACAAACATAAGCCTGGAAGACTGAAGTGAAAATTTCTAAAATATTAGCATAAATTTTATCTGGGTAGTTTAATGATTAGAAATGATTTTCATTCTCAGATTTATATGTATATGTATTTTTAAATAAGCATATATTACGTCAAGAAAAAAAGACTGACTGAAAATTTAGAGTTCAGGTTTTGTAGTAAACAATTTCTGTTAAATCATACAAGCTGTCCTTGGAAGAATAGCAAGCATGAATTAGTTAATATTTGCAAGGCACTTTAAAAATAATCGGTCTATGTGGCATTATTCCACTTAGTTTATGACATATTAATAATGCATTTTATTTATCTGGCATTTGAAGTAGAGCTTAATGAATTAATAAACATAATATCCAATCATGTTTAATGAAGAGCTTTCAAATGACTCATCTAAATTATTGTTATAATTTTATAATAATAATTATGTTTAGCACTCTTAGTGCATTTGTTCCTTGAAAGTATTTTGCAAACATCCAGTTAGTTAATACTTAATACATCCATCTTCAGGTAAAATGGATAAGAGCTATCCTTTGCTCTATTCCTATTAATAGTACAGTCTAGACACAAAGATGAGCTAAAACAAATCTACTCTTGCGCAGTCCATGGAGAAAACTTGCTACTACCTGATGCTAGATTTGGGTTCATGATAAGATCGAACTCAGAAGGCAATCCTAGAAAACATTTCCATGCCGTCTAGTATTTAACTTATTCTTCACAAACGAGGCCAAGTGACCTAAATGTCTACCACTCTAATTTTTAGTAATCACAAGTCGATCATCCACTGCAGAAAATAAGCAGCACTCTTTCATCCATTACCATGAAATTCTTCCAGCTGAGAAAAGTCTTAAAAGGGGGTAGGTGCTTTGATTCAAATATGAACATGAGCATAACTTTTCTGGTTTTTAGAGGAAGCATTAAAAAATCCATAATTTCAGGAAGCTTTGAATAATTTCAACAAAAATTGAGAGACGTGTCATTCCAAAGTTCTAGCTAAATATCTTATTGGCTTTATACAGTGGTTGTAATTGGCCGAGTATGGTGATGGCTGGCATCACTTTCACCAGATTTGCTCTTTATTTGGGTAAATAGTTGCTATGGTCTGAATGTATGTGTCTTTCAGAATTCATATGTTGAAACCCCAAGGTGATGGTATTAAAAGGTGTGGCCTTTGGGAGGTGATCAGGTCATGAGGGCAGAGCCCTTATAAAAGAGGATTAGTGCCCTTATAAAACAGACCTGAGGGAGCTTGCCAGCCCCTCCCATCATGCTAGGACACAACAAGAAGGTGCAGAGAGCACTCAGATGCCAAATCGACTGACACCTTGATCTTGACTTCCAAGACTCCAGAACTGTAAGCAATAAACTTCTGTTATCTATCCATTGCTCAGTCTAAGAAACTTTGTTATAGCAGCAGGAAGGGACTAAGACAATGGCATCCTGTGCTCAATTTAAAGTCTTCATACATAAAGGGATGCTGGATAGAAGATTATTCAGTTTGATCTTTTCATGTAAAAGTAACAGAATTGTTCTCAAATAAAAGATTTCACTTTGATAGGCTCACCAAGATAATGGTTATATGATAGCAGATTTTTTAAAAAAATCTGAATTTCAGGAATTCCTTGGAGTATGATTTTGTATGATCAGATTTCAGGTGTCTGAAAAGGAGTCATTCACAGCAATGGATGAGATCCAGTTCTTGCTATAATCTCAGAACCAACTGGGTCATTATGCACAATTCATTTCAGCCTCCAGGTCAAACTAGGCAAATGCAAGTCTGCTTTAATAATAATTGCCTTTGATAGTGAACATTTTAAAGATAACAAAAATGTTTCCAAAGACACAGTGTAATATGGTATTTTATTTTTCATAAGAGCACTTACATTCAAAACAGAATCAAACACCACTACTAAGTCCATCTAACTGTATTATGCTAGACTAATTCTAAGTCTCCAGGCTAGATATAATATACATGGAATAATCAATTTCACCTTTGAACATGGCATGGAAAATGGGTGTGTTGCCACTATTAACCTTTATGAAGAAATTATAGCAACAACATGTAGTAAGAGGATTTCATCCAGGAATAGCACTTCAATGTGATGTATGCACTTAATCTGGCAGCATTATATCTTTTCTCCCCTTCTCTTCTAGATTTATTTAATATCTCTAAAGCAACCCTAAACTTACTGGAAAGTTATCAGTACAGTATAAGGAATGATTTTCCTGAAAACTTTGGGAGAAAATTGCTAACCTGATGCTTTTCTGCACTTAAGAATTCTAGCATGTATTTACTACTAACAGGAACATTTTATATACATGACCATAATACAACTACCAAAATTAGAAAGTTAATTTTGCTACATTGCTATCATCTAGTATTCAGACTCCATTCAGGTAGCACCAATTGTCCCAATAATGCCTTTTGTGAAAAAAGGATATAGGTCACAATTAAACATTGTGCTTAGTGGCTATATCTCATTAGTTTTCTTTAGTTTTGGAATTTTTTTAGTCTTTCCTTGACTTTCATGATTTTGACACTTTTGAAGATTATAGGATAGTAATTTTGTGGAACATCTCTCCATTTAGTTTTTCCTGATGTTCTCTCATTACTAGATTCAGATTACACATTATCAGTGTGATGTCATATTCTTCTGATTGCATCCTAGAGGATTTGTACAATCCCTAATGATGTTCACATCGATTATTTGATTAAAATGGGATATGACAGTCTTCTCCACTGTCAATTTACTCTTTCCTACTGTAATTAATAAATATTTTGTGAAAAGTTACCCTGAAACTATGTAAAGATCCTGTTCTTCATCAAATATTTATCTTATCTATTTATTTATTTATACTGGAATGAAATTTTCCCTATTTTATTCAATGATCTATAATTTATTACTATCATTATTTATTTTGCTCAATTTGTCCCAAATTTGGCCAGTGGGAACCCCTCTAAACAGGCTTATATATCCTTTTAACATATCTTCATCATTTATTAGAATACATTTTGTTGTGCATATTTAAGGTATACAACAAGATGCTTTGAGATACCTATATGTACACATATCCATCATCCCACATCGTCATCCATCTCTCCTCCCCAACCCCTGTGGCAGGAGCAGCTATAATGTACTCATTTAGCAAAAATTCTGAATACATCATTACTAACCATAGTGCCCATAATGCGCATTAGCTCTTTAGGCTTGTTCACCTCCACACCTGCTACTTTGTATCCTTTGACCTACATCTCCCCACTTCCTACCATCCAGTCTGTCCCTGGTAACTACCCTTTTATTCTCCCTCAAAAAGACAAGAGATAAGAAGTGCTGGTGAGAGTGTGGAGAAAAGGGAACACTTGTACGCTGTTGGTGGGAATGTGGATTGGCGCAGCCATTATAGAAAAGAGTACAGAAGTTCTTAAAGAAATTAAAAATAGAATTATAATATGACTCAGAAATCCCTCTTCTGGGTATATACCGAAAGGAAATGAAATTACTGCCTTGTAAAGATATCTGCACTCCCATGTTTATCGCAGCATTATTCACAATAGCCTAGATACGAAAACAACAACAACAACAACAATAACAAAAGCAACAACAAACTATGGCGTGTATATAATGGGATATATTTTAGCCTTAAAAAAGGAAGAGGTTCTGCCATTTGCCACAACATGGATGACCTGGGAGGACATTATGCTAAGTAAAATAAACTAGACACAGAAAAGAAAAATACTGTATGATGTGTATGGAATCCTCACCATTTTTTAAAAACATCCTTGTTTCATGGTACAAAAATAAATTTTAGGCCTTTCTTGTACTTTTTTGGTGGATCTGCCATTTCGGAGGAGAACGATATTTCAAAAGTCAAGATCTGGAGTCTCTTTGTTCCCAGGCACTCTCAGTTGACAGAACTAAGGAATGTGCATCACACACACACACACACACACACACACACACACACACACACACACACACACACACACACACCCCTGCATACATGCACATATTTATATCCACATATATTTATAGATCTATCTGTATGTATTGAAAACTATGAGTTCAGATTAATGGCTGCGATTCCAACTTCATACCACGGAGTTCATCCTAGTTTTCTCTTTTCCCTTTTGTTATTACCTTCTCTTACAGTGAGAAACATAGGTGCCATCAACCTTAATATATTAACTTATGGATCAATATTACTATATATAACTCATTTTTCACCACTGCCACCACCTCCTTCCTGATGAAGATCCCCTCGCTCTCTGCTTGGACTTTGATACTCTGCCCTATGCCATTCTACATGTAGATATCTTCCCATCCTGTTCAGCTCTGACACCCTGCACCAGGAACCCTCCTTCCCACTGCCTGGACTTGTTTCTCACATTTGGGTTCCAAAACCCAATCCCAATCCACTGTAGCCCCCCCCCACCACCCCCACCAACAACTACCATCCTCAGTGCAGACTTTGCCCTGCCTCACTTTATGGCTTCAGAACTGAATTATTTCAGAAGTGAAGAGAAAGAAGAAGAGAAAGTTCTAGTTTTATTTTGTAATTCTCATATTGTTACATCACAAGTAATACTATGGATGTGTAGTCTCTTGTTTCAAGGTAATTTTTACTCAACTTCTGAGGTTCCTGGGGCGGGGGGTTGTATATACTGAGGACAGACAATAATGACAGGAGACATCTCAGATTCTATGAAGGATGAAGCTCAGCCAAGAAGGGGCATTTTCCCCACCAAAAGGGAGGCTGTGAATCCTCCCTCAGCCCAGAAGGAGGCTTCCCCAGCCCTATAGCCACCTCCGAAGACAGGGACAGTCTCCTTCTTGGGGAATGGGAAACAGCCTGCAACTCCATCATGGGTATGTATTTCTACAGAATCCAAAAATAATAAAAAAAGGAGCTAAATCAGGACAAATACTCTTGAATTATGGGTCACTGTAGCTTTAGAAATTTAGTCAAGCTTGAGCCTTTAGATTATGAGGAGAGAGAACCTTTCAAATAAATATATGGGTTCTGACACAAGGAAAATGTGAAATAGAATAGAAATCACAGGACAAAGCAGAAGAGAGGTCAAATGAAAATGATAGTTAAGAGACCCAGGAGAGGGTAAGGTTTGATGCACTTTCCTGGCCTCTCCTAACTAAGACTTGTATCTCTGAATTGCTTGAAGTTTGTTTCACATAAAGCCATGTGGGTTCAGGTCTTTTCTTCAAGTATTTTCAAGTAATCTTTTGATTACCTTTATAAATCCCAAAGATATAAATATACTTCTACTCTCTAATATTGTTAGGAAGAAAGTTCTAGATCAGTTCACACCATTATAAATTTCAAAGATATAAGTATTCTTTCTAATTCTGATAATTATTAAGAAGAAAGTTCTAGATCAGTTCAAACTAACTCATATACCTGATAGCTCTATCAGGGCGCAAGTGAGCAGGTCACACTGTCTCTAACCTCTTTCCTCATCCCCACCCACATTTGTAGAAAGGTGCCTCTGACTGCTTCTCTCATCTTCTATCCCCTACAATTTATATGAATGTAACATTAAAACGTATAACTATCCTCTGTCTGCTCTGCATATTGAAGACAAATGACTAGTTAAAGATGTGTTAACAAGTGTGAAACATGCACTGTTATCACTAACTGAGGTCTTAAACTTTCTC
This sequence comes from Cynocephalus volans, assembly GCF_027409185.1. NCBI lineage: Eukaryota > Metazoa > Chordata > Mammalia > Dermoptera > Cynocephalidae > Cynocephalus > Cynocephalus volans. The sequence continues at coordinate 231,457,282 of NC_084461.1, forward strand.
CAAAGTACTTTCTTTCTTTTTTTTGTCATTTTTGTGACCGGCCGCACCGCGCTCAGCCAGTGAGCGCACCGGCCATCCCTACATAGGATCCGAACCAGCGGCAGGAGCTCTGCTGCGCTCCCAGTGCTGCACTCTCCCGAGTGCGCCACAGGGTCAGCCCCTCCAAAGTACTTTCTACTGATCAATGTTTGACCTTGTTTTTTAAAAAAATAATTTATTTATTAATATATTTTTTTACATTCTAAGATGATGTTGCAGGACACTTAGGGGGAGGGGGAGAGGAGAAGGAGGAAGGAAATAGGTGAGAGAAGGAGGGGGGCATGGTTGAGGCCTGTGGTACCCCCCTCATTCCTGCAGGGGAGACCAGGGGGCTTCTAGCAGTGGCTTGGTCATTGCTGGCCTGGGTGACAATGTCAGGGGTGTGTGGCTGAAGCCCTTGGCCACCCGCTACTCCAGCTCCCGAGCCCAGGGTGTTTCCAGTGGCAACTCAGTGCAGTGTTTGACCGTGATTTTAGGATATAACATTGGACTGGTTTCTGTCAGAATTCTTGAGTGTACTCCTCGCTATAACAGAATACCTGAGACTGGGTAATTTATAAGAAAAAGAGTTTATTTGGCTTATGATTCTAGGACAGCTGCATCTGGCACAGGCCTCAGGCTGCTTCTACTCATGGCAGAAAGTGACAGGCTCCCGGTGGGTATGAGCAGATCACATGGCGAGAGGAAGCAAGAGAGACAGAGAGGAGGTGCCAGGGTCTTTTTAAGCAAGGAGCTCTCACGGGAACTAATAGAGCAAGAACTCAGTCACTACCCCTCCTCTACTAGGGAGAGCATGAATCCATTCATGAGGGATCCGCCCCCATGACGCAATCAGTTTCCAACACTGCCACATTGGAGATCAAATTTCCACATGAGTTTTGGAGGGTACAACACATCCATACTCCATCATTCTCCAAATAAGAGATTTTTGTATATTGAGAAGGAAGCATTGGCTCTCTTCTGGGTCCATTTCATGGGATCTCTAAAAATATTGAAAAAAGCTTATTTTATTTGAGAGTTTTATATTCATCATCCAAATTACTGTTAAACCAGAATGCTCTTTTTAATCACCTATAAACATCTGAAGTTCACAAAATGGATGCTAAATAAAGGGACTCCAGAATCTTCTTTTTTCTGTAATACACACATACATACATGTGTACTGCATACATAAACAGACACGCATGTATATGTTGTCAAGCCTTGCTTGGTGACACATTCTTCCTCTCCTCCTCTCCACCGACCTGCTTCAAGTCGATTTCCCAATCATGACTGATCACCCACTCCTGTGTTCCACCCCCCACAAAAGAAAAATAACTTCACTTTACCATGAACATGGACCATTTTTGGGTAATTTCTTCTATAATTTATGTGACTTATCTGAATCTTAGTCCAGTGCTCAGAAGATCCAACACCAAACAGCATGCTGATGTCTCATTGACTAAGTAGATTTTATGACCCCTTCTCTCTTTGTGTCCAAGTTCTGATTACCAAACACCGTTTTGTGACCAGTGTTTTAATATCTTTCCAAATAACCCGACTAAAACTCCAGCTCTTTTCCTATGACTGGGCTTCCACTGTTTTCTTACCAGTTCTCCTTTAACAATTTAGGAGAACACTTGCCAAAATGCATTTGGCTGAGTTAAGTTTACAAGCTTCTCGGTGGACAAAAGGATCTATGGCCAAGGGGGCTTGGAAAACACAGACCACTGCAACGCAGTCTTCAAAACTCATGGTAAGCTTTTGTACATTAACCCATCCAAATAGCCCCTCTCCTGACCTTGACTACTGTCACTTCTCCCAGGGTGACAGAGACGCAAAGGATTACTCAAAGTCCATTTCTCCAGAGCAGTGAGAGGCCTGAAGGGGTTAATCCCAGGAGCAATTCCTTCAACAGAGAAGGATCCTTAGGAATAGCCCCAAATCAGGTTTTCTCTCAGTTTTTATTGTCCAGGCAAGAAAGTTACAGAAAAGGAACACAGGTGGTTAGAACAATGAGATAATCATCATGGCAACATTTAGTTCCCCAAGAAACTTAAAGAAACAGCTGGAGGCAATATGTGGGACATCCCCCAACCATTAACCTTGAAGGTTTTAGCTCACATACTTTCCCATCCTTAGGTTTAGCTGGACCAAAGACTGACTGCCCTTAGCCCAAACATTTTTGCTGTGTTACAATTTTTTTTTATCTACAACAGAGGCTTTAGTCCTGGGGAAGTTTTCTGTTTTTCCCAAGCTTGGAATTACTATGTGCAATTCTAAAAAGTTAGGCTATTCCTTAAACTACAGGGCTTTGGCCCTGCTAAAACTAAGGTTTGTGGCCCCACTAAGCTACTACCTATGCTAAGGGCTTTGGCCCTACTAAAACTAAGGGCTGTGGTCCTACTGAGCTAAAGGTTAAGGCCCTGTGAAATACATGTGCTTTATTAATGTTAGTATCCTCCACAGACTACAGCCTCCATTTTTCTAATTAACATCCTGTGGAAAAAGTGATGTGTGGAACAGACTTTAGACAAGCTACACCAGCCTGCTGACATGTTCCTGATGCTTGGACATCTGAAAGTTTCCACCTCTAGATTTCTGTACCACATTTCAAACCCTTGTTGGGCCTTACTAATACTATTTATCTCTGTATAATGCAACTGTCCCTCCTCTTCTCACTCTACAGGTAACAATTAATGGTGTCACACTTGTCTGCTTTTGCACTGTCTCAATTTTATTGGAGCACTTGAATTTGGGGTTGGGTTCCTGATGGCCTATTGATTTCTGACTATGTGCTACAACTTGTTCTTGCTTTTTAAAAGCTAAGCTCTCCCCTTCTTTGCCAACAGAAACTTGTTTTTGTTAATAATGACAATGAACTCAGTTCAGATATGATTGCTGATTGGTTTATAACAATCATGGAAATTCTATTCTCCTATGCCAGGTTCTTACTTTCCCAGACCTTCTTTACTCTAAGGATATTTATGAGACCTAGTTCATTCAAATGCACTGTAAACAAAAGTCTTCTGGAAGATGTCTGGAAAACAATTTTTACCCAATTAGAAAGAAACCTTCTTTTGCCCAGACCTTTTATTTTCTTCCTTAAACATGGTTATGCAAAGACGTGATGCTTGAAGCTGCAGTAGCTATCCTGTGACCATGAATTGACAAGCCTTCAGATATCAGAGTAAAAAGACAGAACAAGCCTAAGAACTTGATAGTACTAAATATCAACCGCATCACAGACTAAATCATCAGATGTCTTGACTACAGGTTGTCTTGTGTTGCAGCCAAAAGCATTCCTAACTGGTATAAGTTCCCACTCAAGCAACTGTCACAACAGCTTGCAGAGAGTAAGAACTGAATTAATGGGTATTAAATGAACTAAGTCATAATCACCAAGAGGAGAAGTAAAAGATTAAACAAAATAAATAATAACAATGTAAATGGATGGAGACAGATGACTTACATTAGTATGATTCAAAAGTATTTGGGGGTACCTAAAATGTGCCACTCACTGTATTAATTGCTAAATACAAAGAAACATAATATAATATTACATAGTTCCTTTTTGGGGGGAGACTTAACATCTGACAGAAAAGAACACCAAACAGGAGAAAATGAAATATGATAGTTGTTATAAAGAACATTTCTCCCAGGGAAATGTTCAGAGTCCCCAAAATGGGATATTTGAACTGATCCTTGAAACATAAGTATTTTCAAGTAAGATAAATTGTGATGTGAAGGAGAAATAGAAAAGGACAAAAAGCACTCCAAGTAAACGGAAGCTCACTTATCGAGGTATAAAATCTATGACTCATTCAGGTTTTAGCAGGTACCTCATAGAAAGTCTCTGGATGTCTTATGTATCTAAATGTGGGTAGAATATATATCCAAGTCCATGAAAAAGTACTTCAGTTTAATGACATGCCCAGAGTCTACTTTTCATTAAGGGACATCCTTCTGGTGTTTAACTTGATACTTTCACATGCACATTGATAGCATCTGTGAGGAAACACATTGGAATATTTTGGGATAAGCACCGTTTAGGGATCAGAAAAAAGTTATATATCAAGCAATCAATTGATAAATAGGAAACGATAAAGTAAATGGGGTGAAATGTTATCAATAGCTGAGTCAGGAAAAAGGATATGTGGGTATTTTTTGAATTGTTTTTATTTTTATAACTTTGCAGTAAGTTTGAAATTACTTTCAAATGTTTATTACAGCTCTATTTACAATAGCCAAGATGTGAAACCAACATAAATGTCCATCAATGGACGAGTGGATAAGGAAAACGTGGTATATACACAAAGTAGAATATTACTCAGCCATAAGAAAGAATGAAATTCTGTCATTCGCAGTAACATGGATGAGCTTGGAGAAAATTATGTTATGGGAAGTAAGTTGCGCACAGAGAGAAATACCTCACGTCCTCACTCAGAAGTGGGAGCTCAGAGGGAAAGAAGGAAGGAAGGAAAGAAAGACCATACTAATGTGTAGAACTTTCAGAAGGAGAGAACAAAACTGTGGTTTCTAAAGCAGGAAAAGGGGAAGTAGGATGGGGGATGCCAAGAAATAGGTTGATGGGCACAAAACAGCTAGTTAGGAAAAATAAGTTCTATTGGTGTGCAGCTGGGCTAGGCACCTATAATTATCAATAATTTACTGCATGTTATCAAATGACTACAAGAGAGGAGGTCGAATGTCTTTGATGCAAAGAAATGATTATGTTTTGTAATGATGAAAATGCTAATTATCCTGACTTGATCATCACATACAGTACACATACAGTTGATATTCAACTCTATACCCCACAAATATGTATAATCAATTATGTTTCAATTTATGAAAAAAAACAAAGCAAAACAAAACAAAAGCACACATGAACTCTGTCAGGGATGCACAGGGCTATCCTGTTTTGTGAGAACATGAAATCTAAAAGGAAACTCTGTGCCAATATGGAAGTCAGTTTAGCTATTATAAAGACTAAAGAATCAGGCTGATGGCATCTAGTGATGCCCACATTCAAATGCGAGTAAAAGCTGAAGGAAAATTGGACACATATTTTTAAACGTTGTCTCAAAGATTATATAAATTTCATCATTAGTCTCAGATTGTAAAGTACTCATGGATGAAAAGGTTTCTGCCTGGAGAACACACAGAGGAGAGAGAATTCTGTGCTAGAACCAAGGGTTCTCACGTGCTCACACGTATAAAGAAGTTGGGCATGGCAGATGCAGCAGTCCGGAATTTTCCAGGACACCTCTGGAGCCAGCTGGGCCATGTTTAGCAGAAGTTATAATCATCTAGCAGGAATTCTCTCCCACATCTGTGGAACTTGAGTTGCTGTCCGCCACATGATTAACGACATTTCTTAGTCAACACTGCAGTGGAGACATTTCTAGCTCCCTCTCTCACCAGGGAGTTGGGAGGATTAATTAGCAGCTTTCCACAAAGTGCTATGTGTTCTGTTTCTCAGGAGACAGATTAATGACTAATTCCCAGACCTTATCCTGAAGGGGAGGTTATGGTACCAAAACACCGCCTCAGAGAAGCGTTAACAAGAAACACACTAACTACATTTGCTTATCGGAACACGATTAAAAAAACTCTTTGCAGCATTATAAAGGATACTTCAAAAATTTTGTGGAAAAATAGAATTGAAAGATAATGCATATCATTCCATGAACTTTTGAAAGTACCCTCATGCATCAAAACCTTGATTCTATTTATACCCAATAATTCCACTGTTAGTAGTATAATTTAAAGAAAAGGAAAAAAAAAGGGCAACAATAATCAGCCACAATGTATATCGACATAATAAAATTTTTAAAAAAAGAAAGAAAGAAAAAAAGGAAAAAAAAAAAAAAGCTTTGTGAACAAAAATGTAATTTTTAGGAAAGTAAAAATAGTGAAATCAAACTTCATTGTCCAAAAAGAAAGATGGGAGAGTCAGTTAATGTGCATCTATTTAATGGAGAATGCCTACAGCAATTAAAATTGTGGTTTTGGCAGTTTCTTTCCCATTGTGGCCAACTAGAGAGGTCTGGTGCTGTCCCACCCCCTGGCTCAGAAAGAGACCAAAACAATAGACAAATATTTTTTGACTGGAACAACTGAGGAAATGTGCAGTTGAGCACCAGGAGAGTGACGAGATCCTAGTGAAACACAGAAGACAGGAATGGCACTGTAAAGGACAGAGCAGACCATCTGCCATCTGTCCCCCTCACAGGGACTGGCTTGGGATCAGGCAAAAAGAAGGTAACCCAGAAAAGAGCCCATGTGTTCCCACTGCCTCCACAAATACCAGCGATCCCCACCACAAAAAATGTCCTCCAGTGTTTTGGAGACGCAGGCTCAGACAGAGAGTCGCTGGTGGTGAGTGTAACTGAGCAATCTCACAGAGGAAGCCCAGAGAGGAAACCCCCCCTTGCCCTGAGTGTCCATGACATGGCACCATCTTGGAATCCAACCCACAACTGAAATGTACCCTACCCCTAACCTGGTGACTGACTCCCTTTGTCTAGAGGTCCTGCCTACATTCTGCTGCATTCACATGGGCACTGGCAGGACCATGGCCCTGGCTGCCTGGAGCCTAGGACAGACAGAAAGACTGAAACTCCAGTATCTGAATGCAAGCAGCAACCCCTCGCCCTGCCAGGCAAGCATGCAGACCAGCTGAGTGGAATAGCTGTCACGTGTGGCAGTTATCCACATTCATGTATACTCACCCTGCATGGCCCATGGACACACTGAACGCACAGGTGCCTGCACTAGCCCACAGCCAGCCTGGCAGTAGCCACGCCTCCCCCAACAACCCTCCACATGTTCACACGGGTGCCAGGAGGACCACATCCCTGGCTTTCTGAAGCTCAGAACAGACAGAGGGACCAAGACCCCAGTATCTGAGCCCATGGGACACTCCTTCTCTTACTCCCTGGGCAGGCAGGCAGACCACCTGGTGAGGAAGCTGCCAGTAAGTGGCTATTCCCCACATCTGTGTGTACTTGCCCTGCACTGCCCATGGACCCACTGTGCCCATGGGTGCTTGTGCCAGCAGCCAGACCAGTAGTGGTCCTTCCTCCCTCCAAAGCCCTCCACAGAGCCTTTGGGGCCTGGTTCTTCCTTGCAGGTTTGCTATAGGCTCAACAGCTAATCTGGTTGCCCTCTAAAGGGCTGCAAAGGCCTGTTGTGCCAGGGTATACATGATCACAGACAGACATGAACCAGGCAGGAGCTTTGACTCTCCAGGGCAGGCCTCTACAGAGCTCCCAGGCATGGCTGTACCCTTGCAGGCTTGCACCAAGCTCAATAGCTGATCAAGAACCTACAGAGCTACCAGGCCCTGTGGCACCTGTGTACACCTACTCTTGAATCAGCAGCTGATTGGGTAGCAGCTTTTCCTCCCCACAGCATGTATCTAGAGAGCCTCTGGATTATTTGGCACTGATGCAGGCTTGCTCCAGGCTCAACAGCTGATCCAGAAGCCCTCTACAGATCTACCAGGACCTGCTGCACATCTGCTGACTGACTGAGTACATCTGCGCACTGACCAACAGTGGACCCTCCAAAGCAGGTCTTTACAGAACTTCCAGGCCCACAGTCACAACAACCCTCCCTAAGGACACCCACCCAACCATAAACTGCCAAGGGCGAAAAGGCACCCACAGACAAATCCAAAATTGAAGACAGTTGAAGTTGCATAAAGCCTGCACTGCCACATTCACCCAGACCCAAACTTAAAATGTCCAACCCAACTGTCCATATAGAACACCTGTACAGGAAAGAGTCTTTTCCCTTATAAACCACTCCTAAAAATTTTTAAAAAGTGTCTATAGCACCAGATGCTCAGATATCAAGAAGAGATACAAGAAGCGTGAAAAAACAGAAACATGACTCCCTCAAAAGAAGACTACTACCTTCTAATATCAGGCCCCAAATAACAGAAAACTGGCAAATCTCCTGAAGAGGATTTCCAAAGGCAATACTAGGAAATTCAACATTATGGATGAAAAAATAGATAGAAATCACAATAAAGTAAAAAATAAAAAGTAAAAAAATAAAAAATAAAATATCTGGGACATGTATGAGAATTTCAACAAAAAGATAGAAACAATAAAAAAGAACCAAGGAGATACCCTGGAACTGAAGATTTCATTCAATGAAATAAAAAATACAATGGAAAGCATAAGCAACAGGCTAGAGCAGTGGAAGAGGGAAGAAAGAATCTCTGAACTGGAATACAGTCTTTTTACATGAACACAGGAAGGACGGAAGGAAGGAAGGAAGGAAGGAAGGAAGGAGGGAGGGAGGGAGGGAGAGAGGGAGGGAGGGAGGGAGGGAAGGAAGGAAGGAAGGAAGGAAGGAAGGAAGGAAGGAAGGAAGGAAGGAAGGAAGGAAGGAAGATATCTTTTAAAAAATCAAGAAAACCTACAAGATCTTTCTGATATCATATTATGGGGGTGCCAGAAAGGAAAGAGAAAGAAAAAGGCATTAAAAGCTCATTTAATAAAATAATAGCCAAAAACTTCCCAAATATTGGGAGAGATATGGTTTTACATATCCAAGAAGCTTAATGATCCCAAAACATATTCAGTGCAAAAAGGACTTCCGCAGGACATTATAATCAAATTGTCAAAAGTCAAACACAAAGAAGGAATTCTAAAAACAGCAAGAGAAAAGCATCAAATCACCTATAAGGGAATCCCTATCAGGTCAACAGCAGATTTCTCAACAGAAATGCTACTGGCCAAGTTCGGTCAATATGGTGGAATACAGTATCCAGCATCACTCTCTCCCACAAAGCAACCAATTTACAACTATAAAAAAGCAACGACAGCCAAGCTGGGGCCACTAGAGCTCAGGGGAAGAGGAGGAGAGACTGACGGAGTGCATGAAGGCAGGAGAAGCCACAAAAAAAGAAAGAAAAAAAACACTCAGTCCATTTTGAGCCCAGTTGCATCCAGGCTGGACCTGGTGAGCACATGGAGCAGGAGCTGGCAAAAGCCACAGCTGTGCCCTTCGGATGAAGTTGCTTGGAGGCTGCAGGGGAGAAGAGGGCCTTGACGACCCTCAGGCCAGGAAGACCACTAATAGTGTTGCTGTGGACTCATATAGGAGCGAGGATCCACAACAACTGAAGATAAGAAGCCACTGAAAGCCCGGTGAGTCATCACAAGGGACGGGCACATGGCCTATCCCATGGGAAGTGTTTGCAGCGTGGGCAATGCGTGAGACAGGCCCACCAGGAGAACGCTGGGGCACAGCAAGGACAGCTGATCTGCACCCATATGAGAGAAGGACCACTCAGAGGAGACTGGCCGGAAATACAGAATTGCATGGGTGCATTTTGATGAAAAGACTCAGTCCCAGGCCAGAGTTTCAGACCTCTTGAGAGCCAGAAGTACCTAGAAAGTCAACCATTAAAACCTGAGCTGCACAAAAAGTTTCCCCTAGGGAATCAGCAGCAAAGCAGCAATCTAGCTCAACCACAGAGCTCAAATACTAGTCCCCACAGGAAGTTCCCCCATTTTAGAAGTAAGCAAAGGACAACAAATTAGTTCCAATGCAGAGTTTAAATGGTGGGAACAGCAAATAATCCAACACAGAACTGAAAGAAAAAACAGACTATCTGCAAACAGAGACAAAGTTTCATATTAATGAATAAAGGTTTCATTCCACCAAAGAACACCTGTAACACCTAGAAGGACTAGAAGTCCCCTGGGAAACCAAGCTAGAAAGGGGGAAGGGCTGGGGGCCTCAGCAATGCCCCCCAACACCCACAACCAATCCCAAGGGTGGGGGATAAGGGCCTTGGCCACACCCCACCTGACACCTGCAGCCAGCCCAGCAGTGACCACCTAGCTGCTGCAGGAAGTGCCACAAGTTCTCCCAAACTGGGGAGGTGGGGGGCCTCTGGCCTTGGCCATGAACCCCTGACACATGCAGCCAGCCCAGCAGGGACAACCTAGCTGTGGCAGGAAGCTCCCTGGTCTCTCCTGACCTGGGGCAGTGGTCAGCGAGGGCTTTTTCCACACCCCCCTGACATCTGCACCCAGCCTAGCAATGACCAAGCCAATGCTGGAGGTCCCCCAGTCTCCCCTATGTGAATGAGGTGGGTGCCACAGGCCTCAATCCCACCCCTCCCCCTTCCTCCTTCTTCCATGCCATTTCCTTTCCCTTTCCCCTCTTCCCCTCCCTCACAAATGCTTCGCAACAACATCCTAGAATGGAAAAATGTTAATAAAATTTCACTTTCTTAAAAAAAAAAAATAAATAAATGCTACAGGCCAGAAGAGAGTGGTATGACATATTCAAAGTGCTGAAAGAAAAAAATTGCCAACCAGGGATATTGTATCCAGCAAAACATTCTTTCAGAGATGATGGAGTAATAGTATCTTTCCCAGAGAAACAAAAACTGTGGGAATTCACCACCATAAGTCTGGCTCTTCAATAAATATTCAAGGGAGTCCTACATCTGGAATCAAAAGAGTGATAAATATGTATCTCCATAAATACATGAGAAAGAATAAAACCACTAGTAGAAGCAAATGAGAAAGAGAAAGAAAATATATCTATCTCATCACTACAAAAAGAAAAAAAAAAGTAAACAGCAAAGATAAACAATAAAAGGGAAGAACAGACCAAAAGAAATACAAAATAATCATAAGGACATTAACAAAATGACAGGAATAAGGCACTACTTTTCCATAACAATGCTGAATGAAAATGAATTAAATTCACTACTCAAAAGATAGAGACTGGCTGAATGGATTGAAAACTAGACCCTAATATATGCTGCTTGCAAGAAACTCAAAAGAAACTCACTTCACCAATAAAGTCACACATAGACTAATAGTGAAGGTATAGAAAAATGAAAACCAAAAATGAGCAGGAGTTGCAATACTTACATCAGATAAAATAGACTTCAAATGAAGAACTATAAAAAGAGACAAAGAAGGACACCATATAATGATAAAAGGACCAATGTGGCAAGAAGATATAAAAATCATAAATATATATGCACTCAACATCTGAGCACCCAGATATGTAAAGCAAGTGTCAATGGACCTAAGGAGAGGGATGGACCCCAATACAATAATAGTTGGAGATTTTAACATGCCACTCTGAGCATTGGAGAGATTATCCAGTCAAAGAAATAGCAGAGAAATATTGGATTTAAACAGCACTTTAGACCAAATGTACTTGACAGACATACACAGAACATTTAATCCAACAAGTGCAGAATATACATTCTTATCCTCAGCACACACATCATTCTTCAGGATAGACCAAATGTTAGGACATATATGAAGTCTAAACAAATTTAAAAAGATTGAAATTATATCAAGTACATTTCTTGGCCACAATGGAATAAAATTAGAAATTAACAACAAACAAAATTCTGGAAACTAAATATGGAAATTAAACCACATGCTCTCAAACGACCAGTGGGTCAAAGAAGAAATAAAGCAAGAAATCAAAAAATTCCTTGAAACAAATGGAAATACAAGCACAATTTACCAAAACCTATGGGATACTGCAAAAACAATACTCAGATGGAAGTCTATTGCAAGAAATGCTTACATCAAAAGAATAGAAAGACTTCAAATAAACAACCTACCACTGTACCTCAAAGAACTAGAAAGACAAAAACAATCCAATTCCAAACTTAGTAGATGGAAATAATTAAGATCAGAGTAGAACTAAATGAAACAAAGACCCAATAAATGATTGAAAAGATCAAGGAAATGAAAAGTTGGTTTCCTGAGAAGATAACAAAATAGACAAACCATTGGCCAGACTAACTAAAAAAACAAGAGAGAAAACCCAAATCCCAAATAACAAAAATCAGAAATTAAAAGGAAACACTAGAACTGATAACACAGAAATATAAGGAATCATTAAAGACTATCATGAACAAATTTGAAAATCTGGAGGGAATTAAACTTCTGGACACATACAAACTACCAAGACTGAACCAAGAAGAAATAGAAAACCTGAACAGACCAATAACATGTAACAAGGTGGAACAAATAATCAGCAGTCTCCTAACAGAGAAAAGCCCAGGACCAGAAGTCTTTACTGCTGAATTCTACCAAACCTTTTTAAAAAGGAATTAATACCAATTCTCTTCAAACTATTCCAAAAACTTGAAGCAGAGGCCATCCTACCAAACTCGTTTTATGAAGCCAGTATTACCCTGATACCAAAATCAGACAAAGACACAACAAAGAAAACTACAGGCCAATATCTTTGATGAACATAAACACAAAAATCCTCAACAAAATATTAGCAAATGGAATACAACAACCAGCACATTAAAAAATTATACACCATGATCATGTGGGATTTACCACAGGGATGCAAGGATGTTTCAACACACAAATTAATAAATGTGATACAACACACCAGCAAAATCAAGGACAAAAAACTATGATTATCTCAATAGACACAGGCAAAGAATTTGAAAAAATTCAACATCTCTCCCTTCATCTCAACAAGTTAGGTATAGAAGGAAAGTATCTCAACACACTGAAAGCCATATGTGACAAACCCACCACCAAAATCATCCTGAATAGGGAAAGGCTGAAAGTTTTTCCTTTAAGAATAGGAACAAGATAAGGATGCCCACTTTCACCACTCCTATTCAACATAGTATTGGAAGTATTAGCTAGAGTAATTGGACAAGAAAAAGAAATAAAGGACATCCAAATTGGAAAAGACAAAATCAGATTGCTCCTGTTCATGGACATGATCCCACATATAGAAAAACCTAAAAATTTAACCAAAAGATTCCTAGAGCTGATAAACAAATTCAGTAAAGTTACAGTATACAAAATCAATACACAAAAATCCATATCATTTTTATATACCAACAATGAGCTAGTAGAAAAAGAAATCAAGAAAGCAAGCCTATTTTCAATAACTACCAAAAGAATAAAATACCTTGGAATAAATTTAACTGAGAAGGTGAAAAAGATCTCTACAACAGCTACAAAACACTGCTGAAAAAAATTAAAGAGGACACCAAACGTGGAAAGACATTCAATGCTCTTGGACTGAAAGAATCAACATTGTGAAAATGTCCATAATACCCAAAGTGATATACAGATTCAATTAAATCCCTATCAAAATACTAATAAAATTTTTTAGAGAAATAGAAAAACTAATCTGGACATTCATATGGAACAAAAAAGATCCCAAATAGCCAAAGGGATTCTGAGCAAAGATAAATAAATAGATAAATAAAGCCAATGGACCAATGGAACAGAATAGGGAACCTAAGAATCAGCCCACATACTTACAGCCAATTGATGTCCAAAAAGGCGGCAAGAACATATGTTGGAGAAAGGACAGCCTCTTCAGCCAATGTTTCTGGGAAAAGTGGACATCCATATGTAGAAGAATGAAACTAGACCCCTATCTCTCACTGTATATAAAAAAACAATTCAAAATGGATTAAAGACTTAAATAGAAGATCTGAAACTATAAACCTCATAGGAGAAAACATAGCAGAAACATTTCAGGACGTAGGACTGGGCAAACACTTTACGAATAAGACCTCAAAAGCACAAGCAGCAAAGGAAAAAAATAAACAAAAGGGATTATGTCAAACTAAAATGCTTCTGCACAGCAATGAAAATAATCAACAAAGTGAAAAGACAACCTACAGAATGGGAGGAAATACTTGCAAACTATACATCCAACAAGCGATTAATATTCAGAATATACAAGGAACTCAAACAACATAACACTAAATAAACAAGTAATCTAATTAAAAATGGGCAAAGGAGCTGAATAGAAATTTCTCAAAGAAGACATACAAATGGCCAACTAGTACATGAGAAAATGCTCATCATCACTAATTATCAGCGAAATGCATATCAAAATCACATTGCAATATCAACACACCCGTTACACTGGTTATTATAAAAAAGACAGAGGCTAACAGATGTTGGCAAGGATGCAGAGAAAGGGTAACCCTTATACACTCTTGGCAGGACCGTAAATTAATACAATCATTAAGAAAAACAGTATGGGGGTTTCTCAAATAACTACAGATAGAACTAGCATACAATCCAGCAATCCCAGTACTGGGTATACACCCAAAGGAATGGAAATCGTCACGTTGAAGGGACATCTGCAGTTCCATGTTTGTTGCATCTCTCTTCACAATAGCCAGGGTATGGAACCAACCTAAATCTCCATCGATGGGTGACTGGGTAACACAATGGGATACTATTCAGCCATAAAAGAGAATGAAAATCTGTAATTTGCAGCAACATGGATGAGCTTGGAGAAAATTATGTTAAGTGAAACAAGCCAGGGACAGAAAGAGAAATAGTGCATGTGCTCCCTGATAAGTGAGAGGGGAAGGAAGGAAGGAAGGAAGGAAGGAAGGAAGGAAGGAAGGAAGGAAGGAAGGAAGGAAGGAAGGAAGGAAGGAAGGAAGGAAGGAAGGAAGGAAGGAAGGAAGGAAGGAAGGAAGGAAGGAAGGAAGGAAGGAAGGAAGGAAGGAAGGAAGGAAGGAAGGAAGGAAGGAAGATCGCAATAATGTATCAAACTTTCAGAAGGAAAGAACAGAACTGTGGTTTCTCGAGGTGAGAAAGTAGGATGGGGAGGGGCGTTTGGGAGAAATTGATTAATAGACACAAGAAATGATTATGTTTTGTGATTTTGTGATGATGAACGTGCTAATCATCCTGATTAGGTCACCACGCATTATACTAAATGTATTGATATTCAGCTTACCTCACAAATACGTATCATCAGTTATTTTTCAATTAAAACAAAGCTTTAGAAAATTGTGTTTTTAAAGGGGTTAAAGTAAACAAGTGAAATATTCTGGATTTATATGAAAATTAAATATAAAATTTTCCATTAAACATATTTTCAACTAAATATTCTTAGGCTGCAAATAACTAGTGAAAAGAAATTACCCAAAGATGAACAGTAGCTCTGTGTAGATGATAACTGTAGACGACACATCTTATTTCTACTTTTACTTATAATCCAGGATTGCATAATGAGTTACCTGTGTTTGTACATAAAAAATAAAAACACGGAGCAATGTAAAAAACTGCCCATCTTGCCTCCTGCCCATAGCAATTTGGTTGTACAACTCTATGTTGAAAAGATTTTTATGCTGCTCTTATTCTCTAAAATTATCTTTATTTTTGCTTTTTTCCAAATTTTTACTCTTCTGCCCCTCCCGTTTTCTTCTTATTCCTAATTCATTTGGGATTTGGCATTTAAATCCTTTCCTTGAGATGTGCACTGGAAAAGGCCCATCGTTTGTTGGGTTGCATGAATGTCACGGCCCTGCTGGGGAGCTGAGTTTGGTTGCTGGCAGCCCTTGCCCCTTTCACTGCTAGTGAAGGGGGTCAATCTGACTCCTGTTCTATGGACTCCCTTTGGTGTCAGTTCCCCCAAATTGTACAAAATCGCATCCTCCACTGGGACATCTGCCTAAAAGCCTGTCACCTCATTTCTCTTCTCTCACAAAGAGGAGAAATTAGGTTGAGTCTACCTAGGAGCCAAAACCATCCTGGAGAAAATCATCTTATTTTCTTTTCTGTCCCCATTGTCAAGCCTATCTGAAGATTCACTCAGTTTTAAGTGTGATTAATCACAGATCCATCCCTACTGTTTTCCGTTTTGAAGTCCTACAGCCTAATAAAATTATAGTAGAAAGGAACTTTTAAAATTCATTTTTACTTCAATTCTCCAGACTATACGTGAAAGCTTTTTGCAGCGCCCCACCAAGGGATTGCTCAACTAATCTTAAACTAACTCCAGCGTGCGTCCATGCATCACGATACAGTCAGCATGAGGTTGCTCCTTTGAGGACAGCTGGCTTAGAAAGTTCTACCATAGACAGAAAGACTTCTGTCCACCCAGTATCTTCCTCTCACTGCTGAACGTTTCATTTAAGAATTCACACACCTTCGGACTCGATATCTTGCTCACTGACTAGACCGGTGCCCACATGTTCACAGATCGTAAACATTCACATGAGTTAAGAAATTGTTTCCAGAAGGTAACATTAAAATGTGCACATTACTTCATTTAGTTTTATATTTCAATCTCCAAGTTCCTAAAATCTGGACTGAGGGATCTCATTTAATTCATTTTAATCATTTGAATCCCTTAATAGACTATGGAGAGAATGGTAGATATTTTCATTTTTCACAAAGTCCCTATATTGGAAGCAATTTTATAAGTTTCTTTTCTTTTGGAGCTCCCATTTGACGTTATAAGGCTACATAGCCTTTACTAATCCCTTGAGTTCTCCCTAATGCTTGTATGCATGCTGAATGCTTAATTTTTCAGTAGTTTTATTCTTTTCAAATTTATTCTCAAAACTAAAAATCTAGTTTTATTATCCTCAAATCTAAAGATAGATCTTATCCTCATTTAACATTTGAAGAAATAAATTTCAGAGAGGCTAAACAATAAATCTCATGAGAAGACAGCAGTAGGACCAGGGTCCCAGCTCCAAAACAAGTGTTCTGAATCAAATTTCTGTGCTCTTTCCAGTACACTGCATGACCACTTCATATTCTTCTTAATACTGAGCCAGATCTGTTTTCCTTTTGTTTCTCTTTTACAAAAGAAATCTAATTCTACTTCCATCTAGGGGCTCTTCAAATGATTTAATACAGTAGTAAACAAAGTCTGCAAAGACTCATGTGTACTCCCATCTGCATTAATGCTCCTGAAATGACAGAGCTTCCAGCCTCCTCTCTTCATTGGGTCATCACTTCTGAGTGCTGCCCAGAGTGTGCCTGGAACTCAACAAGTTGTTGCCTGTCAGTCAGAAGCAGGTGCATGTGGAACCACTTTTTTTTCCTGTGATAAAGTCAGCCTCCAAGTTTTATCTGAGCTCTGGGCAATGGCATCACCAGGAAAGTGAGAAGACACAATTAAGGGCCCTGTCCTACCTCTTCAGGGCTTTCCTTGCAGACTGTGTGGTGTGGCCACCAATTCCTGAATTGACAGTAGAGTCTCGTTTCATAGTATTGGTGAGAGTCAGCTTTTATATCAATTAACACCCTGTCTTTCCCTCGTGTCTGTGCTCTGTGACTGCAGCTAAGTCCATCTGAGAATCTGTGTGCTTTTACCAGCAAGAGAGGAAGAAACATAAAATATGTTACAGAATGTTAAAAATAAAGTTTGTGATATAATTACTGCAGAAAAAGAATAAATGCAATGTTTTGATAACTAAAAATGTTTTTAATGAAATGATTCATACTTCACTCCCAATCACTATATTTTAAAATTCAAATCACACATTATTTATTTATCTATCTATTTATTTGTTTGTTTATCTATCTATCTATCTATCTATCTATCTATCTATCTATCTATCTATCTATCTATCTATTTATAAATGAAAATCAAATTTATTCAAATCTAGGCTGCTGCTTTAACCACTATAGTTGAGCAGCTCTTCATGATCTTTTTTTTTTTTTAAATTTTACTTCTCTATATACATTGTAGTTGATTTTCGTGCCCCTTTACTCCTTCTCCTCCCCGAGTCTCTTCCCCCCCCACTATATCATATCTGTTCACTTGACTTAAACAGCTCAAGGAATTTTTGCAAATCACACAAATTTTTTTAAACATATATTATTTGATATTGAGAAACATTTATAATTGTGGTAATACTTATGGCACGTTAAGCCATATTACCCAGAATTCCCCCGGGTCCCAGAGAACAACTGCATCTTTGAAAATTATGATATTTTCTTTTTCAATTTTTGGACCATGTATTTTCTGTATGACTCTACTTAGGAAATTGGTTTGAGTACATATTAGACTGGGGAAAGGCAGACTAACTTTTTGGATTTAAAGAATTCAGTCTTGGAGGTAAATATGTCATTTTGGTAAAAGAAAGAATAATAGTAATAATAAAGACTGTTCTTCTTAATCATTAGTGAATATATGTCACTACAAGCTTCATCAGAAAAGTGAAGGATTGTTCACAAAAGGAGGAGCTTAGTTTACAGAGCATGAATAAATGCTGAGCTACATGTACCCGATTAGAGGATACTTAGCCAGACTTCGGTAGACGTTCTGCATAATGAATGGTGAGTTTTTGAAAATATATGTTGTTCTCTAAGGTTTATTATTTTTAAAAATAATTATTCTTTAGTGTTCCTATAGAATTCCTCTCATTTCTTCCTTTTCTAGAAGTAAGTTTTTCAAGAGCCTGATTTAAACGACACTATGCCAGGACCCACGTGGATCAGGGAAGCACAGGTTCTAACTACCACAGGCTTGCAATTTAGCAGTGGAGCTAAGACATCCAGGCATATAATTGTACATAGAAGCAGAACTTAATGTGATGCTGATGATGATGATAATCAGTTATCATTAATGATACCTATTATGTCTTAGGCATCATACGTTGCATATGTTACCTTATTCATCCTCGCTGGGTCAGAAAGCCAAGCATTCTTACCCCAGATCCTGCCTTGCTGCTAATCAGCTCTATCTCCACCTTGCAATATGTCAGGCACTGTGACTTTGGGTTAAAATCCAACTCCACCAGGAGAAGGCAAGCTTTGGGTGCCTTTGTTTCCGTGCTTGTAAAACGGGACATGATACTAGTATGTACCTTACATGTCTGCTGTGAAGGTTAAATGAAACCATGCAGGTAAAGTGTAGCAAATACTGCCTGAAATGAGTAAATAATAAATGATATTTCTGTTTTACATGTGTCTTTCTGGGCATATTGTGGGAGTTCTCAAGCTACAGATAGGATTTTTGGCTAAGGTTATCTTTACATAACCTAAAAGTGAGTTTTGAGTTGTGGTTTAATGGTTGGGTAGAATTTAACAGTGGTGGAGGAAGGGTTGTGTGTGAGCATTCATTTAGCACCTGTGTTAGAATAATTCCAAGAGCAGGGCACTGTCTATGGACCTCTCTGTGCAGAAGAAAAGTAAATGTTGCAAATATTCTGTTAAAGAGACTTAAATGGATTCTTTCAGTATATAATAATTTGAATGTATGATAAAGTTAATCTTTCTGATTACAAAAAATTGCATGTCATCTTCCATCACACCAATATGAAGTTATTAGTCTTTTATTTATTTTTTTACAGCAAGAATAAGCTGATGTAATTTTTCTCTGTCCTTCCTTTCATGCTGTTGACTGCATGCAGTCAAGATGCTAATTAGAACCACATAATTTAAATGCCAAGTTTGCCCTGAAATAGATTACCAGTAATTTCGCAAAATTACTACTGGGCATGGAGGACACAAAAAGTATGTTCAAATAATCTGTGTTTTGCTTAAAGTGATTTAAATGGAGCACTCAGGCATTTTCAGCCCCCATGCCCTGAAGATTGCATTGAGAGTGTGCAGGAAGGTA
Source organism: Cynocephalus volans (assembly GCF_027409185.1). Taxonomy (NCBI): domain Eukaryota; kingdom Metazoa; phylum Chordata; class Mammalia; order Dermoptera; family Cynocephalidae; genus Cynocephalus; species Cynocephalus volans. Next base: position 231,476,686 of record NC_084461.1, read on the forward strand.
ACGATGGCTGGAAGTCCACTGATGGGGGCACAGCCCAGCTCTGATGACACCATCTGAAGGACTACTGGGACTCCTCATTTTTATTTTTGGCATTTTTTCAAAACCAGCCAGGACACTTGTCAGGCGTAGCCTTATTAAAATGTAACCATAGTAGAGTTATTTAAATGACAATGAACATCATTAGGATAGAAGAGTAAATACACCAATCTATGAATGATCGTCTGTTTTCCTCTAGGGAGCTGATAATAAAAATAAATTCATGGAAAAGACCAGGCCTGAGCAGGAAGGAGACTATACCAGGGAACTATGTGGCTGATGTCACAGGTCAATGTTGAGTCCAATAGTGGAAAACTTTTCCATATTGGCAGAACCATGCAGAAAGGAGGCATCAAGACATGGGTTTGAGTAGACTTCTGCTCTTGACCATGATGAGTCAGGAATCGGATGATGTCCAATTTAATATTCTGGGAACAAATGGACCTAGAAGTAACTCTGTGTGTCTGTGGCAGGGGCAGAGGTGGGGGCCCAACCACTCAGGAGAAGAAAGAGCCAGACTAAGTTATTTCTAATATCCCTTATAACTCTCTTCATCTATGATTTTTAAAGTTAATGCTCTTTACTCACATGAATTGACATGTACAGTCAGAAAGCAGGCTTTTAAACGACACACGGCAAGGGCATTCTTCCTGGTGCCTGCTATTCACACCCTTTCCCTGACGGTAATGGAGTCTCTGGATAATCTCAGGAGTTCAGACCTTTGATCAGCTTCAGAACACCTTTCATTGTCAGTACGGAAGCCTCTCCCTGCCCCCACCCTTCCCCAGGGCACATTGAGATTTCTGTGATTCCCAGGATCCATATAGTTGGTAGATTATACACAGATATATTTTCCTCCTTTCTCTCTTTTATGCCTTTATAGCTTGAATATCCTCAACAAGAAAACTGCTGAAGAAGTCCATCAAATATGTCTAATTAATTGACAACTCTTGATTGATCATTTACAAATTGCAAAGGTCGCCTTTTCAAGTAGTTGATGCACAGCATCATTTGAGTCAGTCAACCACTGATGGTGAGGCTGAGTGAATTGATAATGATTAGTGCCCTTTTGCATACCTCCTCAGTGATGCTGAAGCCCCATATGCACAAATCATCACAGACTAACTCTACTACCGAGATGCCATGGGAAGCCCCGGGTGTAGCAGAACGCAGAGCCCAATGCAATGAGCCTCACATTACTACTGAGCCTCATATTAGAAGGCCCATAATTTCCAATGCATATTTGGCAATCTATATTTTCTCTTATCTTCTCTGGGCCCATGCATATTACAGCACATTTGCTCTATCCCCTTTTGCATTATAGTTGTGACAGTAATGATGCATTTTAACTTTTGCACATATTGTGACCATATTAACCAACATACAATGTGTCTCCATCTTTAATTTAGAAATGCTTTTTGACATGCACATCTGCCACCAACTCAAATAAGATTGAAGAGAAATGTTTGGGTCAGTGGTGCATGAAATCTAATTGAATGGCTCAGAACCCCAACATTTACATCTGCTCTGTTTTGCAAAGACCAGACAGATGGAAAACAAGGACAGGGTCTGAAATGTTCTGTCTCTGAAGTGCCCAAGCAAATGTGAGCCCTGAATTAAGAAGGATTGCCTCACATCTCATACTTGCTTCCAAGGCTGCAATGTCACATTTTACAAAAATGATTTTTAAACATTGGTCTTTCTACATTTCTATGAAGAGCATATTAGTTAGACTCTCACATAAACCAACTTGGTACTAGAAAAGCTATTTGTATGTTTAATTGAATTCTGGAAAATAGAGGCATTTCTCTCTGTTACAAATATTTATTGGTGATTCGTAATGGATTTTTTTTTTTTTTTTTTTTTTTTTTTTTTAACTAAAAGCAGTGTGAGAAATAGGGAAGTGCCTGGGCTAGGTCCAAATACTACACAAGCGTCTGTTCCACTACTTACTAGCTATGAGAGAGGAACTTAGCCTTGAGAGACACGTTCTTCTTATCCTTAAGTGGGTATATTAACACTTTTAAAATGAAGTTGCTGGAGGATTGGGGGAGGCCAGGATCATGAAGCTACTAGCACACTTTCTAGTAGATAACAGGTACTCAAGCGTGCATCAGCTGCACTGCAGGTCCATCCACAGTGGGAAAGATCCTAAGGGCCTTTAAGCTCACTGGTTTAGCCATTCCTTTGTATGTATTCAGGCTCAAATGATGCATTATTAAATGTGCATATTATATGTATCACGCTTTCTTGAAACTAATGAGGGATTGACATTGCTGAGTTACTAAGCTCGGTCTAATGTTTTACATATTTATTAAATATTCTATTACAAATATTACTCATTAAAATAAAAAAGCATCAACCTGGTACATTATGGTTATTGTAAAATTAAACTTATATTAAATACTATATGTGTGTGTACATATATTTAACAGTAGAAATTATGTCAAATACAGACTTATAATTTCCTGGAATAGAAAGTTGTTAAAAACCCTAGATTTTAAAGCCATATATGCCAAACCCACTGCCAATATCATCCTGAATGGGGAAAAGCTGAAAGCTTTTCCTTTAAGAACAGGAACTAGACAAGGATGCCCACTCTCACCACTCCTATTCAACATAGTGTTGGAAGTACTAGCCAGAGCAATCAGAGAAGAGAAGGAAATAAAGGGCATCCAAATTGGAAAAGATGAAGTCAAACTGTCCCTGTTTGCAGATGACATGATCCTATATATCGAACAGCCTAAAACCTCTACAAAAAAACTCTTGGAATTGATAAATGATTTCAGCACAGTAGCAGGATACAAAATCAACACACAAAAATCAGTAGCATTTCTTTTCTCCAATAGTGAACATGCAGAAGGAGAAATCAAGAAAGCCTGCCCATTTACAATAGCCACCAAAAAAATAAAATACTTAGGAATTGAGTTAACCAAGGAGGTGAAAAATCTCTATAATGAGAACTACAAACCACTGCTGAGAGAAATTAGAGAGGATACAAGAAGATGGAAAGATATTCCATGCTCTTGGATTGGAAGAATCAACATAGTGAAAATGTCCATACTACCCAAAGTGATATACAAATTCAATGCAATCCCCATCAAAATTCCAAAGACATTTTTCTCAGAAATGGAAAAAACTATTCAGACATTTATATGGAACAATAAAAGACCACGAATAGCCAAAGCAATGCTGAGCAAAAAAAATAAAGCTGGAGGCATAACACTACCTGACTTTAAGCTATACTACAAAGCTATAATAACCAAAACAGTATGGTACTGGCATAAAAACAGACACACTGACCAATGGAATAGAATAGAGAATCCAGAAATCAACCCACACACTTACTGCCATCTGATCTTTGACAAAGGCACCAAGCCTATTCACTGGGGAAGGGACTGCCTCTTCAGCAAGTGGTGCTGGGATAACTGGATATCGATATGCAGGAGAATGAAACTAGATCCATACCTCTCACCGTATACTAAAATCAACTCAAAATGGATTAAGGATTTAAATATACACCCTGAGACAATAAAACTTCTTAAAGAAAACATAGGGGAAACACTTCAGGAAATAGGACTGGGCACAGACTTCATGAATACGACCCCAAAAGCACGGGCAACCAAAGGAAAAATAAACAAATGGGATTATATCAAACTAAAAAGCTTCTGCACAGCAAAAGAAACAATTAAAAGAGTTAAAAGACAACCAACAGAGTGGGAGAAAATATTTGCAAAATATACATCTGACAAAGGATTAATATCCAGAATATATAAGGAACTCAAACAACTTTACAAGAAGAAAACAAGCAACCCAATTAAAAAATGGGCAAAAGAGCTAAGTAGGCATTTCTCTAAGGAAGATATCCAAATGGCCAGCAGACATATGAAAAAATGCTCAACATCACTCAGCATCCGGGAAATGCAAATCAAAACCACATTGAGATACCATCTAACCCCAGTTAGGATGGCTAAAATCCAAAAGACTATGAACGATAAATGCTGGCGAGGCTGCGGAGAAAAAGGAACTCTCATACATTGTTGGTGGGACTGCAAAATGGTGCAGCCTCTATGGAAAATGGTATGGAGGTTCCTTAAACAATTGCAGATAGATCTACCATACGACCCAGCCATCCCACTGTTGGGAATATACCCAGAGGAATGGAAATCATCAAGTCGAAGGTATACCTGTTCCCCAATGTTCATCGCAGCACTCTTTACAATAGCCAAGAGTTGGAACCAGCCCAAATGCCCATCATCAGATGAGTGGATACGGAAAATGTGGTACATCTACACAATGGAATACTACTCAGCTATAAAAACGAATGAAATACTGCCATTTGCAACAACATGGATGGACCTCGAGAGAATTATATTAAGTGAAACAAGTCAGGCACAGAAAGAGAAATACCACATGTTCTCACTTATTGGTGGGAGCTAAAAATTAATATATAAATTCACACACACACATACACACATACACACACAAACCGGGGGGGGGGGGGGAAGAAGATATAACAACCACAATTATTTGAAGTTGATACAACAAACAAACAGAAAGGACATGGTTGGGGGGAGGGGGGGAGGGAGAAGGGAGGGAGGTTTTGGTGATGGGGAGCATTAATCAGCTACAATGTATATCGACAAAATAAAATTAAAAAAAAAAAAAAAAAAAAATTGATTCAATACATTTTTAGTCGATAAATATTTTATTCTGTAATTTATAGTAGTGGCATAAGGTTGAGTATGAGGTTACCATGATTTCAGAGGTAAAAAGATATTTCCCTCTGACGTAATTGCTCATGATTAAAGATAGGAATCACTAGGTTTTCCCACCAGGGAAAAATGAGAATAGTTAAGGGGAGAAAAAGGAAGGGAGGGAAAACTTGGTAGTAATTAGGATGAAATAAAGCAAAAGAGAGTTTCCACTTTAAATATAAATCTTTGAAACTTCAAACATGAGCTGCATAACAATTCAAAAAAACAGACAATTAGATTTTTTTTTGTTTGTTTTTAATAAAATGTATAAATTTGACTATTTTCAAAGTCAGACTAAGTAAAGAAATAATATACATATTAAGTGCTGGAGGGGATTTATGGACATTGTCTCATTTAAATTTTAAAATAATGCTGTGTGTCACATATGTGGATCTGCCTTTCATATGACAAAATTAAAATTCAGAGGGGTTAGTGCTGAAGTAAGAACTAAATGCCAGGTCTTCCTGTTTCAAAGCCCATGATATTTAACATGCTTTCTAAGGGAGTCATGCTAGAAGCACTCAGAGGAGGCCAAGGAGGAGTTTGAAAGTTTTGATGTGGCTGCAGGAAGCATTCTGGGGTCCTCTCCCTATTGCACTTTTCTCTGGATGAAGGATCATGCGTAAATATGGTGAGAGAAAGAGCAATAATCCATCCCAGAAGTATAGGAAGAGTTGTCTGGGCTAGAGCAGAGGTCTCTATCCTGTGCACACGTCAAAGATGTATCCCAAAACACAGAGATTATACATTTAAAAATAAATTGCATAATGATTTCCAAAGTCCACTGCCTACTTTAGAAAGAATACATTTTTCATTGCACACTTCTGCCTCCTTCACTTCCTTCCTGCTTTGCAAGAGGTGCTGGGCTTTTCTGCCTCACAAGGACTATGCTCCGGTGGAGAACTCTAGGAAGGCTGGGCCTGTTTCTATCTTGCTGATCCTGTAACTATCCCTGAAGTCTAATATAATGCCTGACACACAGAAGATGCTAAAGTGTGGGAGGAATGAATGAATGAGAAGTAACTAAATTATTGAAAATCCTGGGGACAAGACAGAGGACAAATCTGGCTGAAAGTCCACACTGGAGGAAAGACAGATGGGCTAAATAGATTTTGGAGGGGTGGTTTGGGCAGACGCCCCAAAGGCAACAGTGCACAGAAGCACAGACCTTTTATGAAATGATGGAGAAGCAGCCATGTGCTGAGGGACCAATTCAGACAGGATGTATGGCTATTGACACCTAAGCTCCAGAATGCTTCAAACCCATTCCCAAAATTTAAAAGGAAGAATCGCTACAGTATCAACTTTTCATGTCCTTCTTTACTTGGAGGGCAAAGAGAAACAATAGAATGACTAGATTGCAGCTGGCATTGTCGTCGTGATTAGTGGTACCCTGGGTGAATTGATGTTTTTAGTGAAATGAAATTGGGAGTACCAAAGATGAAAGAAAGCCCTGGCAGAGATCATAGGATAGAAACATAACAATTGCATCGTTTCTCATTTTATGTTTAAAACATCAATAGAAAAGAAGGTGTGGTATGGTGATAATGGAATAAACACTATCTCTATCTTTTCTCAAAATTCAAACAACTTCCCCCCATCCCCAGGGTCATGTTGTTGTGATTTTCAGAGGGATACAATTTCTTCTTGCCTTAAGAAAGACAATCTACTTCAAAGCCTGAAGAGAAAGTACCATGGCTATACAAAAATAGTACTGTCCTTGTGACAAAAAGCATAGCTAACTTTTCAGGTCTTTTCTAGCTTCTTAAATGTGAAATTATATTTTAGTAAAGGGAAAAACCAGCAACAACATATAGTTCTACCGCCTTACAAATTAGGCTCTGCAAAGATGTTAATCATGTTCAGCTGTTTCTCAGCCATGGCTATTTTTTGGCCATCTGCTGACCCAGATGTGAAAAGGAACTGGAAAATTCTATGTTCCCTCTCACATCCTGTAATGACACGTGGCTTGAGGTGCGAAAACTGGAACCTGGCAAACCATGGTTATCACTAGGGTTCTATTTTACCTGACTTGGCTCAGGTTCTGAGAAAACAAGACAGACATATGGACACCCTGAGAGTTAACACTCGAGTCAGTCTTTGGCTGGCGGAACTATGAAAAATGTAGACGCTGGTTTAGACGTGCCAGAGCTTGCAGCCTTGCTGTACCGCTCAGTAGCTGTATGACCTTGGGAATTAAGGAGGCTTCAGTTCAGTCGTCTCTGAAAGGAGGTTAGTAAGGGTAGCTCCATCTTAGGTGTTCCACAAAGAGTAAATGAGAATTTTATTACCTCACTCCAGACTAAACTATTTCACATTAATCAGATCAATTTTATTTTATAGTCAGTGAGAAATTGTTAATGGCTTTTTAGTGGGATCTCTCTCTGTCTTTTAGGAGAATAGCCATCCCCGTGTGATTCTGGATGATACTAACAGCCAACAAATACTATTTATTCTGCGTCAGCCGCTCTGCTGTTTCACATGCAGCCGGCCATTTCATCATCCCATCTCTATAAAACAGAGATTATCCTCAGTTTAAAGTGGAAAGACAAAAAAAAAAAAGACCAAAAACAAAACAAAAAATAAATAAATAAAGTGGAAAAACCGAGGTTCAGAGAAATTGTGCCAGATCACAGAGTTGGTCAGTTGGGAGAGCTAGAATTCTCCCCGTCTGTTCGTCTCCAAGGCCTCCATACTGGGTTTTGTTGCGGGGGAAATGAGACTGGCCCACCAACCCACTTGACACCATCATCCTCAATGTAAACCTCCAGCAGGTCTGACTTTATCCTGGTCAGTAAGTCTTTTAACTAGAGTAATGGGGAAACCTTGAAAAGGCAATTTTTTAAGTTCCCAAACCCTTCAAGATTCCTATTCTACTAATTTGCACATGGAATAATAAAAATGAACTGGGATTGTCACCTTAGCACTGGAGCAGTAGTTTTCAGTGACCCTGGAAAATTTAACAAGTTCAAGTTCAAGTGCTCTGAAATAAAATTAAGGGTCTTCACCTCACTGAGATGTTAGGAATATTAAATAATGATGTATATGTAATGTCCTTGATATTGCCAATTACAATAAGCACACAGGGATTATTATTAACCTGCAGACAACGGAGACCAAAGGCCCATATTCTCATAAGGGAGTGGGAAATAGACGACTTGGTGGTTGTATTAGTTTGCTACAGCTGCCATAACAAACTACCACAGACTGGGTGGGTTAAAAAACAGAAATTTCTTTCCTCACAGTCCCGAAGGCTAAGAGTCCAAGATCAAGGCATTGGCAGGGCTGGTTTCCTCTGAGGCCTCTCCCCTGGCTGACAGGTGGCTTTCTTCTCCCGGTGGCCTCACATGGTCTTTCCTCTATGAGCGTCTGTGTCCTCATCTCCTCTTCTTATATGGACACCAGTCATTTTGGATTAAGGCCCATCCTCATGACCTCATTTTAACTTAATTACCTCTTTAAAAACCCTGTCTCATACAATGCTGGGACTGGAAATTAGCACTTCAACATATGAATTTTGGGGGTACGAAAGTCAGCCCATAACACTGATCACCCAGGGAAGAGCCAGTGAAAACAGAGAGCCACTTGGGAAGCCCTTGAGCATCAGAAAGTCTGATAGATTGAAAAATTTCACATTTTTCTCTGGTATTTTTGTTTTTAAAGATTTGGGGGGAGTTGCACTTTACCATGAACAAATACCAATCCCTGTTACCAAGGGATTGACCAAGTTTTCTTGGTGCCTAGGAAAATGAAGATCAGACAAATCTTGTTGCACAACATATGTTTTAGAGTCTTAGTTCTTTGTGAAACATCACACCTCTCTGCTGTCCTGCTCATACTGGTTTCATGGGCTCCACCTACCCTGCCCTCTTTTAAGGGCACTGAGGCGCTGGTGAGCCTCTGCCCCTTACAATTCACATAATGATGCAGGATTTCAAAATTTCTGGAGCAGACTTTTTTCTCTTTATTTCTTTCCCTACATTTTCGTTTTTTCTAAATATTAAGCCCCCATTTTCTCCACCTTATATTACTTCCTAAATATTGGAGCCATAATAGGATCTAAATGGAAAGAATAGCAATAATGCTTTGACCCAGAAAGGTAGATTAAAGCAAAAGAGTCTAATGTTAATGCCCCAAACTTCACTTATTCTTTAATTTGCACTAGGATTTTTTAAAAACATTATTTTTTTTTGCTGATTAAAAATAATTATGCTTTTATCATGGTAGAAACATAGAAAATATAGCATAAATTTAGAAATCACAGTAAAATACAGCTAACTAAACTATAAAAATCATTCCTGTTCTCTCCATCCAAAGAGAAACACTTAAAATGGTGCACTGTTCCAGACTTCAAACATGTGCATGAAAATTGTTACACAATTCCAGGGCACAGAACTGACTGGCATTAGATCAGTTAATACCATGCTTTCTATACTCAACAGCATTTTATCGTTATATAATTATTATACTAAAGTCCTCTGAAAATGGGAGTTCAATAAATAACATTCCATAATATAAATAGGGCTGACCTTATTTAACAATTTCCGTAAAGTTTGGCATTGGAAATGTTTATATCATTATAAAATTTTCTGTCCTATTGTGGATGGCATATACATTCCTTTTGGTCATTTTTTCTGTGATGTTTGGTGATATCACATACATTCAAGCTGAGGGATCTATATATCGTTATGCTTAATGAAATCTCACCATATTTTATTTTTTTAAAGTTTAATTGGTTTAACTCCAGGCAAACAGTGTGAGTCGGTTGTAAGATTATGTAGGTACATCTCCTCCTAATTGAATTAATGGAATTGTCTGGCATTTGCCCAGCAGTACCGTTACTTCATTCAACTTTGGGTTGTCATCCTTTGACTATTTCCTAATGACTATTGAACCAACCTCCTGCATAAAGACCTCTTCCCTCTCCTGTCCCCTTGTCCCCTAGCCTCATCACTCTCCCCACCCCCCTGGCCGCTCCTACACACACATACACACACACACACACACACACTCAATCCGGTTAGGCTGATTGTCATTTGTGCACTTTCTGGCACCACAGTTCTGGCTGGCTGCCTGGAGATGAGGAAGACAGAAAGAAAAGCTCCCTGCCAAAGTCAAAGACAAATGTCACTCTTGTAATAAAACTCAATTACAGTCAAATTAATCACGGTAATGCTGTGGCCTGTTAGAGAAAATGGAGCAATTTGGAGGAAATCTCTCTAACACACTGGGCAAGCTGTATACACACAGAAGTCCCAGCCACCCTGGTGTGCAGGGGACGTGAATCACAGGTGGACTTCTTGGCCAGGACACGGGTTCTCACTGGAGTCATGAGAAACTCTCTTCTCTCCCCCACTGATATTTTATTTCAGTTGATTATTTTATTAGAAGCAGTGAGTAATATGAATTAAACAAACACTCACTGCATATTAGATACCTTTTCCTCATGTAGACAGATGCTCCTTAGCTTCCTGCCTTAACGAGACCTGGGGAAACATTTGTGTGGTGCACGGGACATAATAGTGATTTCCACGCCAATCAGCCTGTGGATTACACTAGGGCCCCATACCTATGAGACTGTCCCACTGCCTTGACTTGGCTACACGCCAAGCAGTACAAGGTGCTTGGCCCCTCCCCTCCTCATGCACTTGCTGGTTTCAGTTTTATTTAGCCTCCATGCTGCCTCCTTTCCCCCAAACTTTAACTTGCTGCCTGCACATGTGAGTGTGTGCTGTGTGTGTTTGTGTGTGCATGTGTGTAGAGGGTCTTACTCCAAGCTTGCATAGGCAAAGCTTCTGCCCATTACTATATTGACAGAGATTCTCAACCAGTTCACTCAGGAAAAAAAACAGTCTTTCCCATCCCCCAATACACATGCACAGAAATATTTCACATACACTCTTACAATGCAAAAAAATAATTTAGCCTCTCCAGGTTTATTTTTTTCATATACAAAGTGAAAATAATTCATACCCCATAAAATTCTGGCAGAGATTAAGAAAGATAATCTGCATGTGTGCCTAGTAGAGGGTTTGGGCCAGAGATGGTACGCAATGAAAATCAGTGTCCTTCCCTGTCCTGTGCCTGAAAGGTATTGATGGAAATACATACAGGTAGCAGGAGGAAACAGAAAGTAGGAGGAAATTGTTCAAGAAAGATGTATTTTATTGATGTCAGACATCATACACTGTGATATAGTTTTTAATGAATACATTATGACAATACGAAATGCTGTATGGGAAAAAAAAAAACCTTGCTAGTAGAATGGTAGAATGACTTATCGAGGAGAGCTTCATCCAAAAAATGATGCTTTGTGATGATACTTGGGATAATTTTGGCACATGGAGGTGAAGGATAAGGACATTCAATGTGAGGTTTGATTTCAGATAAATTCCCTTGAATGTGAAAGACTGGGATTAAGAGGGCTGGGAAAAGTTACTTCTAGCTACAAGCAGCATTTAGCGTGGCTATGTTGTGAATAAATGGGTTTAACGTAAATTGGGAAAACAGAAAAAAAAAACACTGCACACAAGTGGACAATGTGAAAAAAACACTTCTTTTTGGATGAGTGGAATATTGATGCCTGTTTCTCAGCATTTATATCCAAAGTCTTACCTCCTTCAGCATGGAAAAAAAAAAATAGCGCATCAAATTAAATCCGAGTGATAGAACATAACATAAATCAATATCCTGGATAGCAAAAGAAGGTTGTTTTAATTCTGAGTACAAATAAATTTCAAGTAACTATGGCAATAGTTTTCTGGCAAATTATAATGGATTTTAAGAACATGTTGAAGGACATTGCCTTGGAGAAGTTTTTCAGTATGTGCTTGCACATAGCACTCATATCTGTGTGTGTGCAGCATATGTTTAAAAGCAACTATTGTTGAGGCTAAGTACACTAGTATTTAAAAACAATATCTAAAGTACATGCTTGGTATTCTTACTAGCTTTTCATTTATGCGAAACAATCACATAAACAGTTTGTTGCAAGGAAAGCTCAGGTAAATCCACATCAACAGACTGTTTGCTTGTCTGTTTGTCTGTTTGAATGGTGCATTGTGCCTGTCTCTCTTTCCCTTTCTTGTCTCCCTCTCCAAAGATGATATGGCAAGATTTTACCACATCCCTCCAGATTTTTGCTATCTTTCTTCAGTTGTGACAATAAGATGAATCTTAAGAACTGTAATTTATTAAGAAGGCTTAGAAGTAAAGGATACTTCCTGGCATTAAAAACACAATTTCTAATGGCATCTACTAAGGCCTTATAAGATCGTATTTCTTACTAAAATAATTAAAAGATATGCCTAGGATAGATTTATAGTAAGTCCCATGGTTATTTTTAAATGTTGCTCTTGGAAAGGTTAAGATAACACTACAAGAAAGTGTTTATTATAGAAATACGTTTACCTAAAAGTACAAAGTTAAAAGGGCAATATTAAAATTTTCTTATCCAATAGTCTATAGTCTACATATAAAGCAATAAAGAAAAAGAATACACTATTAACAATGAAGAAATAGAGATAAAGATACAATAATGAAATTAAATTGAGTATATATTCATAAAAGGAGTCTTTACATCTACCGTGGAACATTCTAGATGTGTTTATGGCTCTGCGGCCAGCTATTTTTAAAATCTCTATTCTTGTAATAAGATACTATATTTGTGAATTTTCCAGAATACATTTCTAAACTTGTAAACTATATCTAGACTGACTGAAACAGCTCTGCAAGCTAGAGTAATGAATAATAAATTAATCAATTAGGACTTTTATGAGATAGGTAATTAACAAGCACTTTAAGAAGGTACTAGACTATTTAACATCATCTGCAAATCAATGGCATCTGGACTCACAGATTTCTAAATCTAGTTTAACTAGAACAGGTGTATAGAATAATAATGGAACCCTAAGAAGGGATACCACCTGCTTATCAATAAGCATAAGAGAAAAACTGTAGGGCAGTTGTTTTCAAAGAGTGGCCCCTGGATAAGAAACATTAAGATCACATGAGAGAAAAATAAATTCTTGAGAGGCACCCATAGTAACTGGTAGAAACCCTGGCAACGGTATTTAATATGTTTTGTATATGAACCTTATAGGAGATTTGGATGAAATTAAATTTTGAGAATCACAGTTTATAGAAAATGGAATAAAAGGAGGGGGAGAAATGGGTGTCTGTATAGTAGCAGGGTAGAACAACAGTTAAAACTGAGTTCTGAATATAAACTGGATTAAAATCTTGCTTCTTTCACTTGCAAACCTCTGAATTTCTTCTGAGTTACTTATCTCTCCCTAATTTCAATTCCTTGCCTATTAAAAAATCATAATAAAGCATTAAACGGCCATATTAGTGCTCAGTAAGTACTGATTATTAATGATTGTTCTAATACGCAAAATTAGAGATAGTAAATACTTCCTAAATTCAAGTTTTTGTAATAAATTAACATTTTTCAATTTGTAAAAATTAATTCTAGGCTAGTAGCGTAAAGCTCTAGTATTTATAATTCTGAACCTGCAATTTGTGAAATAAACAAGTATCAATGAACAGATCATAAACATGCCAAACTCATTGCAAAATGCTGCCCTACACACCTGCACTGGAATACAAATTTTCAAACTTGGCTCCTATACTACATGAGTGTTCCACCAAGCGGCCCCAGGTGGTCTATTTATAAAATTAGAAGGTGCCCCTCCTACAATTATTTAATGATTACCTTAATGTTCAAATATAAATAAAGATCTGAGCCCTTGACAAATATTTTATATGCATATATATTATATAAAAAGCTATATGCTTAAAAAATAAAAATGTTTTGTATAATATATGTATTCCCATTCCATAAAATGATTAACTAAATCAATACTTCTGAATATTTCTCAACATGCATCTTTATTTGCAATCTCTCAAAGACTGTGAAGTTGTATGCTTAGAGTATTCACTTCGAATTGGATGCAAGAATTTTGTTTGTAATCTACTGAGCAACAACTATGTTAACATATTTATTAAATCCTACTTCTCAAACTATTGAACTAAAACTCTGTGATCTAAACAGCTATAGCGAAATTTTAAGGACCTAGAACCACACTGACTTTGCAAAACAAAGTTATTCTATATTCTAAGAGATATTAGTAACACTTCATGCTTCATAGTCACACAACATTTCTGGCAGCATTCAGAGATGCTAAGTAGTACCTTTGGAGACAGAAACATACTTTAGAACATTAATGCATATTTTCAATGTCAAATTCTCCAACCAAGAAATGTAGACTTATCTGCGCTGCATACATATTTCAAATGTACGTTAGAAAACTATGATGGTGTAAAACTCTTTTAGTATATCTAAGAGTAAAGGAACTAAGTTCTAAAGGAACTTGGGAAACTCCAATACTTCATAAATAAAAACAGTACATCTCACTGAATGTCAAATATTTTCCAAAAGAAAAAAAAAAGACAAGTATTTTAAACTGAGAATTTCCAAAAGCTGTGGCATTTTTCGTCATGGAAAATTAATGCCATTGTTGGGAAAATATAGGAAAAATGGTCAGGGTCCCTCAGATGTTCAGAATCTTGCTGAGCATTTGATGTAAACAGGCATACGCGCTCCTCAGGTGCTCCTTGGTTATCGTATAGTGTAATTGCACGTGTGCATCCAGGTGTCCTGGGTTATGGACTTAAGTATGAGTGGCCCTGATCCACAGCGCCTCCCATCCCCGGGATGGCCCCCCCCATGGGAGGGGGCATGGGGAAGTCATTACTGCTGCTAGTGCCCCCGGGACCCTTTGCAAGGCCACTGCCATTGCCGGATCTGTAAGCTACCGGACCTGTAAGCTGCTGCCGCTGAGGAAGCTGAGGACTGAGCCCATGTCATCTGCCAACAGCTCCTGGAATCTTTCCCAATTACCTAGCATGGACCTGCGTGTGAGGAGTCTGGTGATCCAGCCTGGCATGTGAGGGGTCTGGTGACCCAGTCCGTACAGTGGAGGGTCTAAGCCCTAGCTCTGACTATATAAATGGAAACTTTAGTATAACTAAAATAATAACTAAAATAATGAAACATTTTGGCTTTAGTTATGATTTGCCTTACTTTACAGCCATATATTTTTTTTGACTAGTTCAAAAATATTTATATATTACTAGAAAGCCACATAATATAGTGTTATTTGGGGATTCGAAATGAGAAGGAAATTTACTTTTAATTTTATATCATATTTATTTTTACTGTATCTATCTATGCATTTTTTAACGAAAGTCCTTACACTATCTTTAAATAAAAAAAGAAAAGAGAAGAAAGGAAGACAATGTTAAGAAGGACAAATCGTTTCTTAAAAAGATACAAAATATCGGGCCAGCCCGGAGGCTCACCTGGGAGAGTGCGGTGCTGATAACACCAAGGCCATGGGTTCGGATCCCTATATAGGGATGGCCGGTTAGCTCACTGGGTGAGCGTGGTGCTGACAACACCAAGTCAAGAGTTAAGGTCCCCTTACTGGTCATCTTTAAAAAAAAAAAAAGACACAAAGTATCTTTAAAAACCATCATCCAGTATTACAATCAAGGTTTACAATTTTAAAAAAGATTATTTTGGTGATAACATAGTAAAATAGTCATTTTTTGTATAAAATTGATGTAGAACTTTCTGGGTAAGAACTTGACTATATATTTATAATTATTAAAATATTTTTATTTTGGTACTTGGTTCTTTTACCCAAAAATATATGTTCAAAAAGAATTGAGTTGTAAACAGATAAATATTATTAATTATTTCAAAAATATAGATTTGGTTGAAATATTTGTCATTCCTCATAATGGAATACAACACAGTCATTAAAACCTATGCATTAGTTTACACCAGAGCAAATCTTCTCCATTTTTCTCTCACCAGAGTGTAAATCTGAGTGAAATTCAGATCAAAGTCATGCATAGCTCCCAGAATAAGAACAAGGTCCTTTCTTTCCCTCTTGGGAAAATAAAAAGAATATAACTTAGGATTGTTTTGTATGACCAACCTGGAACTTTCTGGAATTTTTAAGATGATAAGTTTTTCTGAATTTCTGTGCTTTAAGCATCAATGGTATGAAATTATATGGTATTCCTCACTTCTAACCAAGATTACCCTAATGTGCTTGGCACTAAGCCAAGTGAGGATTTTATTTCAAAACATGCAAAGATGCCACCCCCATTGTTTCATGAGAAAGTCAGTTACAAGGCAGTGTATCCAGTATAGTTTTTATTGCATTTTTTAAGGAATTACAGTAGCCCCATCTTATCCGAGGGGGTACTTCCCAAGACCCCCAGTGGATGCTTGAAACCTCTGATGGCACCACCAGAACCAACTGCCATCAATCGGAACACGTTTCTGTTCGTTTCCCACTCACAAATTTGATGCCTTTTCCATCTTCACTAAGCACTTATCACCCAGTGTGGCTGTAACGTTTGCAGTTGGAGGTGTGAATGCGAAACTAGCACAAGCTTCTTTTTTCTTCACAATTTCATAGATAGAAAATTCATTCTTACCATGGATCTTAGCAACCTCGACATACAATTTCTTTTCTTTCCTTAAATCAAGAACTTCCACTTTTGCACTTAACGGGAGCACTTTCAGCTTCTATTTGGCAGATCCGAATTGCCAGCATCACTACTCTTGAGCTTTGGGACCATTATGAAGTAAAATAAGGGTTATTTGGACTCAAGCACTGTGATATGGTGACAGTAGATCTGATAACTGAGTCGGGTGGGTGGTGTAAACAGTGTGCATGGGCTGGTGAAAGGGATGGTCCAAATACTTGGGGGAACAAGCAAGATGGTGAGATGTCACCACACCACTCAGAATGGAGCACAATTTGAAACTTATGAATTGTTTATTTCTGGAATTTTCCATTTGATATGTTCACATCAAGAGTCACCATAGGTAACTGAAACTGTGAAAGTGAAAACCCTGAGAAGAGGGGACTACTGTATACACTAACGCAGCAAACATAATAGAATTGAGGGACATTAAAATGCGATAATACGCAGAATAGCTCCCTGTGAGGAAAATGGAGTTAGTTTAGTCAGGCCCCCTCTCCTCATATCCAGCTGTGTGACTCAGCACATCCTTTGTAAACAACTTCTGTAAGAGCAGTTAGTGCACATGTGTGCCCAGGTACCCCGTGGCTTGTTGCCACTACTGTGTACTTTGGTATATAAGACAACAGCTTCAAACCACTAGCCAGCAGAGCTTGCATTGCAATAAAGCATGTCTACCTTGCTATCGGCCTCCAGAATCCTTTTTCAACTACCTGACTCACGACTTGCACAAGAAGGGGCAGAGGGGTCAGTGATCTAGCCCTACACTCCCTCAAAGGCATCCACCCCCTAATCTCTGAAATCTGTGAAAATGTTGCCTTCTAGGACAAAAGGGAGTTTGCAAATATAATTAATGGACCTTAAAGCAGGGAGATTATCCAGATTGCTCCGGTCTAGTTACTTACAAGTGTCATCTCTTACTCCCACTGGAGGAAGAAGAGATGGAGCTGCAGAAGTCAGAGAGATTGAAGCATGGGGAGGATTTGAAGCCCTGTCTCTGGTTTAAAGATGGTGTGGGTGGGTAACATGATGAGGAACACAGGGGGCCTCAATGGGCAGAGAGAGGCTCTGGCTGACAGCTAGTGAGGATACAGGGACCTCAGCACTACAGCCACCAGGAACTGAATCTGCCAACCCTGAGACCCTGGAGACCCTCCAGATAAGAGCCCAGCCTGTGTAACTCTAAGCAGCCAAGTCCACCCAGACTCTGACCTAAAGGATTATGAAATAATAAATTTGTTTTATTTCAAACTGCTAATTTTATGGTAATTTATTGTGACGTGAATAGAAAACTAATACTGTAGGTAAATACGGGTTGTGGTTCGATGAGGTTAATTTTATTTTCTTATTTAACCTTTTGACTTTTTCTAAATTTACAAGGAATTAAAAAATAATTAAACTGAAATATAGTTATATTATATCAGCTTTTCATTGAGAGAAGGTTTAGTATATTTGTGAAAATTCCATTACCAGATTGATTATGATGTTTAGGAGATGAGATTTCCAACAAATTTTGTCTTCCAATTTGTTCTCTTTTCTTGGAAAATACCATCTATTGGCACAATATAATCTGTCAATGTTTAAATCTGAAGTTGTTTTGTTATTTTCCCAATTGATCTGCACCATCATTCTGGTACAGAAAATAACATTTCTACAGTTTAATGTAGGAAAGGTAAACATTTCCCCCTGAATATATTGTATTCCTGAAAGACAGACGATGCTAAGCATGCCCCTCATATTTCCCTAGAAGAGAGAGTCGCAATTCTAAATGTGGTGATGCCACATAACAAATCAACACTAATCAAAATCTGGGCCACGGATTGGTACTCTGAATGCACCATACTCGATTATCATGGATAGAACCACATTATTTTCCCATTTAATATAAAATTATCACAAACGAAATTCAAGAATTAATGAAGCTTATCCTGGAGGCTTTTGAATAGGTCATTTTGATTCTTCAAATCTTATTTCTCCACGTACTTTCAAAGTTGGCTTCCTTTTCTAACATAAACTTGCAAATCACATACGGCAAACTCTCAGTACAAAAAGATTATAAGATCCTTTACAAGAAAGGGGGAAGATATTATGATATAACAATGTAATTTTTTTCTTATTAGTTAAAATCAAGAGGGCTACCAGGGTAAGAAAATTTAAAGAGTAATTGACAAATTGTTCAAGGCTTAGTATGAACAAACCTGAGAGTTAAAAACACCAGTAGGCCCAGTCTTGGGGGGAAAGGATACTTTTTTTGTTCTTTCTTTAAGAAAAATCTCCTAGTGTTTCTGGTAGGAGGGAAAAAGTAGCCAGTTTTAAATATGTCAGAGTATTTTGTTCTTCTCAACAAGACCTGCCCTCAAGAGAAACTATTCTGCCGAAGCTAACTAACCTAGAGGAATGGAAATACTCTAAGAGTATTCTTATACTCCTGCACTATAACAAAAAATGGTATAGTGCTATTTTGAAGAAGACTCAAATTGATTATAAATGTATATTGAAAACTCAAGGACAACCAATAAATGAAAAGTTAAAAAAATGCATATAATTGATATACTAAGAGATAAGAAAAAGTGAATTTTGAGCCCTAATAATGCTTTATTAAAACCAAAGAAGGCAGAAGAAGAGTGAAAGACAAAAAAGAAGAAAAAAAAAAAAAAAACAAGGGCAATGAGAAAACAGTAACAAATATTGTAAATATTAATCCAAATGTAGTAACAATCACTTTAAATATCAGTGGTCTAAACACATCAATTAAAAGACCAAGACTGTCAGACTGGGGGGAAAATACCCAATTATATATATGTTGTCTATAAGAAATCCACTTAAATATAAAGATACAGATAGTGTAAAAGAAGAGAAATAGAGAAAGATACACTATGCTAACTCCAATCAAAAGAAAGCTGGAATAGCTTTATTAATTTCAAATCAAGCTGACTTCAGAGCAAAGAAAATCATCATGGATAAAGAGGATCATTGCATAATGATAAAGGGGTTAAATCTCCCAGAAAACATACAATCCTTACAGTGTATGCACTGAAAAACAGAGTGTCAAAATATATGAGACAAAAACTGATAGAACTACAAGGAGAATACATGAATCCAATGTTATAGTTGAATGTTTCAATATTCTACTATCAGTAATTGAAAGATCTATCAGGTGTGGAATTAGTAAGTATATAGCTGAACTGAACAGCAACATCAATCAACAAGATCTAATTGACATCTACAGGATGTTTCATCCAACCACAGAAGTATATACATGCTTCCCAAGATAGCATGGAATATTTACACACCTTAATAAATTTAAAAAGACAGAAATCATTCAAAGTATGCTCTCAGACAGCAATGAGATTAAATTGGAAATCAATAACAGAAAGGTAGCTGGAAATACCAAAATACTTTAAGATTAACACACTTCTGAATATCACATAGGCCAAATAAGAAGTCTCAAAAGATATTTAAAAAATATTTCAAACTAAATGAAAATTCACCTTATCACAAATTTATGGGATTCAGCAAAAGCAGTGCTTAAAGGTAAATTTATAGCATTGAATGTATATATTAGAAAAGAAGAAAATCTAAAACCAATAACCTAAGATCCTGCCTTAGGAAACTAAAACTAAGTGGGCGCCCCTGCTCAATAAAGCTCCCCTCCCCCAATATAAGACAAAATAGAGCTATAGGATTGGTCCCGCAAATTAAAGTGATTTAAAATCTGGGAACTGGGCTCTCCAACTAACAACTGGGGAGCTGAGTTTTATGACTAGTAATCAAGGAAGGCAGTACAAAGCAGCAGCTGAGCATATGGGATATAACCTCAGCAATAATGAGGGAGACACCAGACTGCAAGGATCAAAGACACTATACTGACATGTATCCCTGAGATGTTTTTTACAGGGAATGAGACCCAAGTTTTCCCGGCAGATGAACATGCTGACCAACTGTGGACTACAAGGACACCAGACTGATTGGAACCAGAAGATTGATGGACAGGGTCCCAGAGTTCTTCCTTAGTCTTCTGAGATTCAACCAATCAGAAACATCCACGTAGCTCCCAACCCAACCCACAAAATTTTCCTGTAAAAACTCTTGCTTCAGCCAGAGGCATAATACTATTTGACTTCCAATTATACTACAAACCTATAGTAACCAAAACAGCATGGTACTGGCATAAAAATAGACACTCAGACACTCAGAATAGAGAATCCAGAAATCACCCCTCAGGCCTACATCCATCTGCTATTTGACAAGGGTAACAAAAACCTACATTGGTGAAGAGACTGCCTTTTCAATAAGTGGTGCTGTGAAAATTGGATATCCATATGCAGAAGAATGAAACTATACATGCACCTCTCACCATATACTGAAATTAACTCAAAATGGATTAAAGACTTAAGTCTAAGACTTGAAACTGTAAAATTACTAAGGGAAAATGTAGGTGAAACACTTCAGGAACTAGGTCTGGGCGCAGGCTTTATGAACATGAGACAAAGCACAAGCAACAAATGAAAAAATAAACAAATGGGACTGAATCAAACTGAAAAGCTGCACAGCAAATGAAACAACAGAGTGAAACAACAACCTACCGAGTGGGAGAAAATTTTTGCTAACTATGCATCTGACAAGGGATTAATATGCATAATATACAAGGAACTTGAGCAATTACACAGTAAAAAAACAAATAACCCAATTAAAAAATGGTCATAGGGACTAAATAGACATTTTTCAAAGGAAGACATACAAATGTCCAACAGGTACATGAAAAATGCTCAACATCACTAGTCATTGAGGAAATACAAATTAAAACCACATTGTGATATCACCTCATCCCAGTTAGACTGGCTATAATCAAAAAGACAGAGAATAACAAATGCTTGCAAGGATGTGGAGAGAAGGGAACACTCCTGTACTGTTGATGGGACTGTAAATTAGTACGAACACTGTGGAAAACAGTATGGAGGTTTCTCAAACGACTACAGATAGATTTTCCATAAGATCCATAATCCCACTTCTGTGTATATACCCAAAGGAATGGAAATCATCATGTCGAAGAGATACCTGCCCTCCCATATTTACTGCAGCTCTGTTCACAATTGCCAAGATATGGAACCAACCTAAACGTCCATCAATGGATGATTGGATAAGGAAACTGTGGTATATATACACTATGGAATAGTACTCTGCCATAAAAATGAAATTCTCCCATTTGAAACAACATGGATGAGTTTGGAGAAAGTTATATTAAGTGAAATGAGCAAAGCACAGAGAGATAAATACCACATGTACTCATTCATATGTGGGAGCTAAGAGAGAAGGAAGGAAGGAAAGAAAGACCACAGTGGTGCATTGGACTTGCAAAGGGAGAAAACATACCTAGGGATACAAAGTAGAGTGAGGGAAAGGGGGTAGGGAGAGGTGAGGAATAGCTGAGTGGAGGACATAGGGTGTAATCACAATTTGTAGTATTGGGCATGCTTCCAGTATGGATATGGCCATCACATCTTGGGCACGAGTGGTGACAATTAGCTTTGTACCCCATGAATATTTATAACCAATAATAAATAAATAAATAAATGAAAACCCTTGCTTGTAAGCTTTTGAGGAGCTCAGGTTTTTTTTTTTTTTTTTTTTCCAGCATTGGCTGCCCCTGCTCCAGTTACTTGGCCTGGTATTTAAATGCTTAATTTCCCTCATGGCTGGTCAGTGTCAGTGTATTTATTGGCTTAGCTGCTCTTGGGTGAGTGGATCCATGTTTTGTTTGGTAACAAAACTAAAAGAAGAAGAACATATTAATTGCAAACTAATCTGAAGAAAAGCCATAATAAAAATTAGAGCAGAAGTCAATGAAATTGACAATAGGAAATCAATAGAGAAAAATCAATAAAACCAAAAGCTGGTTTTTTGAAAATATTGATAAAAGTGATAAACCTTTGGCTAATTTAACAAATTTTAAAAAGATACAAGACAATTAATATCAGAAATGAAAGATGGGCCATTACTCAGATCTCATGTATATTAAAAAGATTTTAAAGGAATATGGTGAATAATTCTATGTCAAAACTCACTAACACAAAGAGAAATAAATACTCCAGATAGGCCTCTATCTATTAAATACATTTAATAATAATTAATAACTTCCAAAACAGAAAGCACCAGGCCCAGATGAATTCACTGTTGAATTTCACCAACATTTAAGAAGAAATACCAATTTTCTATAATCTCTTTCAAAAAGCAGAAGCAAGAGAAATACTTCTCCACTCATTTTATGAGGGCGTCATTACCTTAACACCAAAAACAGACAAAGACATTACAAGGAAAGAAAACTACAGACCGAAGGCCTTTATAAATAGAGATACAAATATCCTCAACAAGACATTAACAAATTGAACCCAAAAATGTATTAAAATACTTATATACCACAATCAAGTGTGACAGTTTCAACATTCGAAAATCTATTAATGTAATCCATCACATTAGCAGTCTAAAGAAAACAAAAAGTGTATATGATCATTTCAAAAGACAGGAAAATCATTTGACAACACCCATTCATGGTAAAAACTCTTGGAAAACTAGGAATAGAGGGGAACCTTTTCAAACTGGTAAAGAACATTTACAGAAAAACTACAGCTAACAGCAGACTTAATGATGAGAAACTAGACGCTTTCTCACTAAAATCAGAAACAAGGCAAGGATGTTTACTTATTCAGCAATGCGCAGAGAATCCTAGCTAGATACGAAGAAACAAGATTAATATATAAAATATAACCGATTTCTTATACATCAGCAGTATGCCGTTTATATTAGATCCATTAAAAAAAAAACCTCAAAAATTTTTAAAAGAAAGAAATTTACTTGTGGGTGTTCATTTGTTCCAGCACTATTTGTTGAAAAGAGTATGATTTCGCCATTGAGTTGTGTTTGCTCCTTTGTGAAGGATCAATTGACAGTACTTTAGTGGGCCTATTTCTGGGTCTCTATTCAGTTTCATTGACCCATTTGCCTATTCTTTCTCTAATGCCACGCTGTCTTGATTACTGTAGCTTTATAGTATGTCTTGAAGTCAGGTAGTGTCAGTGTGATCCAGCTATTATACTCCTTGGTATCTACCCAGTGAATTGGAAACTGTCCATACAAAAACCTGCACATGAATGTGTATAGCAACTTTATTCATAATTGTCAAAATTTGGAAGTAACCAAGATGCCCTTCAATAGGTGAATGGATAAACAAATTGTGGTACATTGATACAATAGCATATTATTCAGTGATAAAAACAAATTAGCTCTGAAGCCATGAAAAGATATGGAGGAACCTTAAGTGTATATCGTGAGAGAAGCCAGGATGAGAAGGCTGAATATGGTATAATTTCAACCGTATGACATTCTGGGAGAAACAAAACTATGTTGATAGAAAAACATCAGTGTTTGGGACCGGCCCGTGGCTCACTCGGGAGAGTGTGGTGCTGATAACACCAAGGCCACAGGTTCGGATCCCATATAGGGATGGCTGGTTCGCTCACTGGGTGAGCGTGGTGCTGACAACACCAAGTCAAGGGTTAAGATCCCCTTGCCGGTCATCTTTTTTAAAAAAAGGAAAAGAAAAGAAAAGAAAAACATCAGTGTTTGCCTCGGGTTCAGGGTATAGAAGGGAGGGATGAATAGGTGGAATGGAAGGGACTTTTTTAAGGTAATAAAACTATTCTGTATGATTGGATACATATAATTATGCATTTGTCAAAACCCGTAGAATGTACTTCACAAAGAATAAACCTTAACATAAACTATGGACTTTAGGTGATTATAATAATGATAATAATGCCCATCAATTGTAGCATATATACTGCACTACTGCATGACATTAATGATAGAGAAAACTGGTAGGCAGTCAGGGAACATAATACAACTCTTTGTGCTTTCTATTCAATTTTTCTGTAAATCTAAAATTGCTCAAGAAAAAGGGTACTAATTAAAAAAATGTTTTTAAATAAAGAGTTATGTCCTTTCCTCTCAAATATGCAATTTGTATGAGACCCAGTGCTAAGTATATGGAGAAACTTGGCAACTCTTTTGCCTTTATGTTATATCTAATTTATTTGATCCAACTAGCCAACACATATTAATCCTAACTAGAAAAACAATTATATTTTAACAAAGTTCAGATGAGGAATAAGTAAATTTATTATCTAAAAATAGTCTCACCCTTGACTTTATTTTTTTCAGAAACAATTTAATTATAGCATTAATTTTTGCTTTCTCCTAAGTTCATTCAGGCTTGCATGTGAAACATTGGCTTTCAAAGATGAAACTGTGGGTGGTCATAATGAAAAAGAAAGTACTAGGGCAGAAACTGCAGAAAATGTGGAGACTGAGATTTCTGCCTTGACTGAGATTAGAGCTCACCATATATTCTCTCTCAGCTCTTGCTACTCCATAAAAGAAAATTTAAGTGGTATTCTAAGATGCCCAGTGCCTTTGTGACAAAACAAATGAGCAAAACCTTTCTAGGGCACATAAAGAAACAACCTTACTGATGATACAAAATAGCTTGAATAAAAAAGAAGAAGAAAGTATTTTTGATTTGGGGTCAGTTAAGTAGATATGGCTTATTCTGCCTGCCAAGTGTGGTGTTCTATCACACACATTCCTGATGTCACATCATGCAAGACCCCCTAAAGCAAGCTAATTGCCATTAAGGCAAAATTGCACCAATTTTTTCCTCTTGTTCCATCTGCCATAGCTAAGGCAGACTAATATTAAAATACACAAAATGGACTGAATCTAAGAACACCAACGCTCATGAAAGTAACAGAACAATAGATGCATTTTCCAAATACCAGTTTCTGACTTTAGACTCAAAGGGCTACTTACATTTACCAATTTGTATGACTATTTACCCTCTTCCCTCCTATCCATCACCTCAAGTCTTTAGTTTTGTAACCTTTTTTGCCACATGAGAACTGGAATTGGTTAATTGAGAGTCCTGTTGTTGACTTAAGTAAGCACTGCAGAACCACGGTCAAATTCATTTGCCCTCCCGCCACTTTGAATAGCATCCTCCATGGCCAAATGGCCAAGATGTGTTGGCTGATGAGACGAAGGACCTCAGTCAGGCGCACCCCAGGGCCCCTCCACTTGCTCATTCACCTTCCTCCACTGTGGGGACTGTCCTTGCCCATTGCTTATCAAGGAGATGGAGAGCCAGATAACTGATAGTTACTGAGTACTTATTGTGTCCCAGTAACCTCACTTAAGTCATCATATATGATCTCATTTAATATCAAAAAATCATATTAGCTTGGGCATAGTGCTTCATATTTAAATCAAGTGAAGACTTGGAGAATTTTAAAAACATCTAAGCTAGGAAGTGGCGGAACCTAGATATGAGTTTTACTTGTCTTTACAATTCAGGTTATATTGACAAAAAAATACATATTGATAAATCTAATCTACATATAATAAGAATCTCAACACAGTGTAAGTGGAGGGTCATTCTCTAACAGTGTGTTACATCTTTTCTGAAATTAATATCATTCTTTTATGATATGAGATGAAATTTATGCTAGCCCCTGATCTCTAGTAAGAATCTTAAGCAAGCACGGGCTACAGACATAACAGCAAGAATGCAGGCACAAAATCATTACCACAAATCTCATTGCAAACTTAGCAGGCCAGAAAAGACAGCACATTAAAGGGCAAATTTCAAAGAGTGGTGGTAGACTGTGAACTAGACATGTAATCCTTGGTTAATAACAAAATGCCCAGAAAAGAACTGCATATACGAGGATCGGGCACCACTTCTTACTTTAGAAAATGCATTCCTTACAGTAGCACACAGTGGGAAGGATAGCTGGGGAATTTAAAGCAAGGAGGAAATGAAGACTCTGTAGATCCAACAAATATGCCCAAATGTCCAATGCTGCTAATTATGTAAGTAAAATTAGGATTCTCATAGATTGCCAGTAGAGGTGAAATAGCAAAACTTTCAGAAAACAATCTGAAAAAATGCTTTCAAAGCCTGAAAATGGTCATGTTATTTGATTCAGAACTCTCAGTTCAGAAAAATCTAACCAAAGAAAAATGCCAACATGAAAAAGTTCTATGCCTGAAAATGTTTACTTTGGAATTTTTGTGCTAGCCACAAATCGGAAACCTGATATGTATTCAAGATGAAAAATGACAGAGTAGTAACTGTTAAGTTTATGAACAAACTCAGAAAAATATTGATGAGGACTGGCTGGTTAGCTCAGTTGATTAGAGCGTGGTGCTGATAACATGAAGATCCAGGGTTCAATCCCTGTACTTACAAGCTGCAAAGAAAAAAAAAAAAGAAAATTGATGACATAATGTTAACTGAAGAAATAAGATACTAACTTATTTACAAATTTGAATTTTTCTAACTGTATAATAAAATATTTTCAAATAAGAAGACTATAAGGATATATTGAAATAATTCATTTGTTTGAAATATGGCAAGGAAATTATAATCATTTATTACATATATTTTCCAGAATTTATATAATGCTCTTCTATGTCCTCAATAAGGTAAAATGGAATCATTGATGTAAATGACCATTACAGATAAGATGGACACTTGAGCACAGACCTCTAGCTGTTTTCATTGGTCCCCCATCACTATGCCTATGGAAATAGACAAAGGCACTGAACAATTGGACAAACCCTGAGTGTGTGCTGGGAATAGGGGACATACGTCATCCACATGCCAATAGCTTCAAGGAATTTAGTCTAGATGCCTTCTAACCAATTTGATCATGTAAACAGAAAGATGGTGGTCATGAGAGAATACTCAAACATCACGTTTTTGTTTTTTAAAGTATTGTAACTAAGCATTGTAGAAAATTTACATCAAATTGGACAGCTGTAGGAAGTTGAACAAATCAATGGGAAATCTCCACCTGAGCCAGTGGAGAATGACTTGTCATCACAGATTAGTGACCTTCCAAGCAGCTGGCAAAGGAACTGCTTTGAGCCCTGGAACCCATACAAAATGGACATTGGCAGGTAAACAGACACCTTCCTGACATAGCAGAGCTCATCCAACACTGTGACAAGCACCAGGAAATTGGCAAGACACCACCAGGGGGGTATAGAGAGATAGCGCCATATACATCTGTAAAGTGGGTTTGAGAAGCTGGCTCCTACCCCCCAAATGCAGGGAGAAAAAATAAATAAATAATAACAGAAGTAAAATTCCCATATGGCACCAGCTTCTATCAGGTGACTGGACTCCTGAACTGTCAATAAGAGCATCTATGAAGCAGTTGTCTAGTTACTGTTTGACAGGAGACTTCTCACAGAATCCAAGCAGACAGGAAGGCAAGAGAACATAGCCCTTGTGTACAATATTAGCTTAGATTCACCTTCTTTCTTTCAACATGAGTCAACAGAAATAAGCTAACATGAGGCGTATGAGAGGATTATACAACATAAAATTATATAATATTAGCACTTCAAATAGCTTGATGTACTTTCTTTTCTGAAAATTTGAAAAGTCTATTCTGAAATTCAATATTTATTACCTTAATAACTGAATTATAAATTCAAACCACCATTTACTGGGTTAATGCATATAAATAGGTCAATGGGCTTTCCACTTGGAAAAATAGGGAATTACTGCACTTCCAATTTTTCCTATCTCTTTCTTTCTTTTCCATCTCTGCTTCTGATTTTTGCCCAAATTTTTCTTGTGAAAAATTTAAAGAAATGTTTAAAAAAACACAGAACTTGTGCAGTGAACACCCATAAACCCACCACCTGGATTCTACAGTGCACCTTCTGATATATTTACTTTCATGTGTATAATCTAATTATCTTTGCATCCCCTTATTCATTTTGTTTTCTTTTTTAATGAATTTCAAAGTACGTTGCAAACATCCTCATACTCTACGCTTAGATGCAGAGTGCATATAATTAATTACATTTTGATATTTACTTAGGGTACTTTTTATGTAAAACATACAATAAAATGCACATATCTTAAGAGTACCCAAAATCTGACTTTGGTTTATTTTATTTCTTTCTCATTTTCTAGTGTTTAACTTTATACTTCCGCAAGATGATATTTTTCTCTCCTACTTGATATAGTATGATCCTTCACTATTAAAGAGGAGAGAAATAGTTTGTTTGTACTTTATCCATTTTGCTCTTGGCAAAGTGTGATCTTTCACTACTAAAGAGGAGAGAAATCGTTTGTTTGTACTTTATCCATTTTGCTCTTGGCAACTCCATATTCTGATTTTTTTAGTATGGTATTAATTAAACATTGTCATGGTCTATTTTCACATCTATAATTCGTGAAGACCCCTAGCTTTAGTTCTACATTTAAAAGGATTTAATGCCATGACATTCACCTTCACCTCGCATTTGGCTTGATTGGTTCTTTATAGTCTCTGAGTATTTCTTACCTATAAGTATGTGTCTATTGCCTTCGTACCTAATATACTTTTACTTGGTTTGCACTTTAAAACTCTCTGAAATGACAATTCCATCACTCATCCCCTCTCTTCAAATCTCCAGCTGCTACCTGGTCTCCTCTCTGCTAAAGGCCTTGCTGAATCCATCACTAAGAAAGGTCAGGTGAGAAGGAGCTCACCTTTCCACCACCAATTCCACCAACTTGCAAGTTATCTACTGACTTCCCTTCTACTCATATTAAAGTGAAAGAATATATGTATTACTACTGAAGCCCATTCATTTTTCTCCTCCCATTTATATGTATGTATGTGTGTATACACGTTTGTATGATCCTATCTTCTTCTCCAGCCACTACTTTATTTCTCAATTCTCCTTCTCAGAAAAAGTCCTTAGTAATGTGAATATACTATCTGCCGTCCTCACTGCCCTTTAGTTTTCTTCTCACCATTTCCAACTGGACTGTCATACTCACTGTCCTAATATAATGTCTCTCATCAAAGTCGTAAGAAACAATATTTTGCCAAAGAAAATGGCCACCCATCTTTTTCATTTTTTTCTTAGCATTATTTTATATAAACAATCACTCCATTCACCCATTCATCCATCCTTCTGACCATCCATCGATCCATCTATCCACACATCCATGTCTTTTCTTGGCTTCTGTGATATTACATTTGCCTGGTTCACCTGCTACTCCATGGGGAACTTTATCATTTCTACCAAACTTCTAAACGTTGTGTCCCCAAGAAAGAAGCCATTTGAACAACTAAAAAATTTAAATGAAACTTCCAGTTCCATAGGCACAAGTCTGTAGCACATACTGCCCTTCTCCCATTTGTGGATTGCCTGTTTTCCATCCCTCTGAGCCCACCCTCTTCCATGCAGAAAAGGATCAGGACTTACTCCAAAGAACTGCCTTCCATGAAACCTAGTTTGATTGCTCACCTGCAGACTCTTATATCCCTATTCTACCAGAAGAACTGTATAGATTTTTATACCTGAAAGAGAAATAATTGGAGTGTCTGCTAGCTATGACAGTACAAGGACAGTTTTCAAAATAATATCTTTAGCTTTGAGTAAAATTTCAAAAACATATACACTGTCTAGTCACCCAGGCCTGTCTATAACAATGACAAATTTAAATAATTTCCAATCCTGACTCAGACCACTGTAGTAACACAGCATGGCTTCTGGAGACTCATGCATAGGCATAGAAAGATCACAAATCACACCTTATCATCCAGGTACATACATTATAAAGTACATTGTAAGGTCATTGTCATAGATTAAAGCAAGTAGGTTTTAAGAGCCCATGAGGAGAGAGTGAAAAAGCAAAAGAAGCACAGTTTAGAAGCAAAGTACATTAGGTAGGTGACAAAAGTTATAAGATTTTGCCAGGAAAACTGCTGCCATTTCTAACTCATCCAGAAACTCAGACTTTTATGTATGCAATTTGTAGATTTATAAATATAGAGATATTTTATTTTTTTTATTTTTTTTATTTTTTTAAATATTACTACTGCCGTTTTATTTTTTTTTATTTATTTATTTTTTTCGTGACCGGCACTCAGCCAGTGAGTGCACTGGTCAGTCTTATATAGGATCCGAACCCGCGGCGGGCGCGTCGCCGCGCTCCCAGCGCAGCACTCTACCAAGTGCGCCACGGGCTCGGCCCTAGAGATATTTTATAAAAACAGATATTTGATAGGTAAATTATGAATATCATCATAACTTCGAACACAGTATGCCAAGAGAAGAAATGATTCATTCTTTTTTCCCCATTCTGGCTCCTGCCATCACCTTTTGCACACTTGGCAGTGGGTGCCAGTATTATTCCAGTTTCTCCCCACCTCCCACCCCACTGAACGCATTTGAGTCATATTTAGCCTCTTCATTTCCTTCTGCAGCTAAGTGGGCTTCAGTCCTGCTATTCACTGCAGTAAAATTTATCACACAGTTGACACCACTGCCACCTGCTTTTGTTTGTTTGCCTCTTACTGTCATTCCCCTATCATTTATTCATAGCTCTTCTTCTGCCCACACCTTAGATGAAAGTGTTCCCTGGGGTTCTGGCAGAGCTTTTCCTTTGTTCACTGCTTAATTTCATTCATTCTCGGGGTTTTCAATAATCATTGACTCTTTTTTTTTTCCTCACTAAGAAACTGCAGTAACAGTATCATTGACCCTTAACATGACATTAGTAAGGCAGATTCTATATTCTGTTCTGTTGTATAACTCCCTCTAGCAGCTCAAACTCAACAGCTCAAATAGATTATCTTCCTCCCCAAACCTGCCGCTCTCTTAGTGTGCTGGATGGAATTGACCCTACTGGTGGCTCTAACTAGACACCTACATGTTGCCCCCATGCTTTCCCTTTACCAGCAACCCACATTAACCAGTTATCAAGCTATATTGATTCTGTAGAATAACTAGCTCAAATATCCAGCCAACCCTTTCCTCCCTGTCACCCTCTCCTCTGGCTCACCATCTCCATCACTTGGTAACTGCTTTTTAATGCTCCATCCACCAGGGTTTAAAGGGCCAAAAGAGAGGCCGAGTAAACAGGGAAAGGTGGGATACCGAGAACATGGCAGATATTGCTAAGAGACTGTCAAAGTTGACATTGTTCTGTAGGAACTTAAGTCCTTTGAACATTTCTGAGCGTCCTCTGACTGCCCTTCCATGGTATGGAAAATGCCTGACCCAAGGCTGCCTCTCTCCTAGAACTTCTGCCTCTGGCATTCATCATCTCGTAGCTTTTTACTGCTGGGGTTTCCTCAGCCTAGCAGCCTTTCTCTTAAATAGGATTTATTTTAAAATGACCGTGGGCTGATAAGGCTACCTAGAGTTTTATATCTGACATGGGGTTCATGAACATTTGATCTATCATCAGAAAGGATTGCTGTGACTTTTCCATTTGCAGTCAGCCCTGTATCCTTGTGTCAGGGTCTACTTTAGCTTTCTCAAGGGTAAGTCAGACAAACTCCCCTATGACTCACAAACAAGGTGGACATGTACCAAGTGGGGACATGCAGAGAGCCCCTCTTTATGGTCTTCAGGGGAAGGACAGGCAAACACCTACTCCATAGCAGAACTTTTTCATATATATATAAACTTCCTCACAATTCTCTTGCTCCAGCTTGTAAAAACGAATCTCCATTCTCTTTAACCACAAGAAATGTGCAAGGGTTTTCAAGAGCTGTGGAAAAGTTTTCCATTATTTCCTCTGAAATTTTGCATTTGCTCTACTACATCTTTTGGAAATAGTTATCTACTGTAAACTTAAAATTTATCTTCCTCTCATACTAGTCTCATGTGTATTGCCAAATCCTTCCTAAATCTAACCTCTCTCTAGATCACCCTCAGTCCTCCCCCCCACACACAAACATACGTGTATGAACATATACACATGCATGCATTTCCAGTTGTTTCTTTAAGGTTGTTTAAGCTTTGGGAAGATCCCCTTCACCTTTTTAAATTAGGATTCTAAACTCAATACTAAAAATTGGCTTTATTAAAACCCATATCATAGGGTGATACATAGAGTGGAGATCATGCACAGAAACAAAGGCAAAGGGTTTGAAAATGATACAGAGCTGGTATAAAAACCATGGGTGGAAAGAATGCCTGAAGTGTACAGCGTAAATCCAATAGCAGGCAAAGGCGCTGCAAAGCCTTTCTCAGGAGCCGGAGGCAAATTATTGTAGGAAGCAAAAGAGACCTAGAAACAAAGGACTTTGAAATCATTGAATGTATCTATAGTTTGAATTTTGCACTCTCTTCCCGTGGAGCATTGCCATTGGCTCCTCAAAGAAAGTTACATCATCAGATCTGAACTGCAGTGCACGGGCCTCCATTCTCTGATTGCCTTATATCCTCGGTGAGGATGCGTGTTTATGGGGAGAGGCGGGGAGAATAGGTGGGCTGTATTTCTTTTAATATACAAAAAGAAACCCTTAAAATATTTTGCTTTGTTCTGTGCAGTCAACAGTTGAGTAAGCTATCCAATTCATATCCCCACCAGGGACTGCTGAATGCATTACCTCAGAGCTGAAATTTCTCCTCTATCCAAGACTTTTGATAAAAATGAGCCCAGCTAGCTTGCAGCACACAAACCTTCCCCTCCCACTTTGAGAAACACAGATGAGCCACTCGGCAGACATCAATCTTTCCTGAAGACTCTGTGGATTCCACATGGGTGCCTCATCTAAATCCTCTTCCTTCTGCATATTATTACCTGCCATGGCATAACTGCTAGTTGTGAATCTCCCTGAAAGAAGCAATTGGCCCACTAGTCCTCTGTTTCCGATTCTACTCTGGTCCAACTTCTCAGGATTCAAGCCCCAGGTGGAGCTTGCTATGAGAGGCTCCTGAAGATGCTTTAGGGTATTAATCTCACACTAATTTTATGGGACTCTCTGGAGAAGCAGAAGGCGGCTCATTTTGCAAGTAAGCATGTTTATTATAATCAAGTGTAGGAACTAAGGGATGCCACATATATCTAAACAAAAGTACAGTTTTAATACCACTCATTCATTCATTAATTCATTCATATGTTACTTTCTTAAGTGATTAAGCTCCTTCTACACCAGAAAATAATAATAATAAAATTAAATTAATGAACCATACTGATACCATTTTCTCATTTGAGCCTCTCAACAATTTGGAAACTTATTAAGCAAATAGTGTCCCTAATTGTCAGACAGATCTAATAGGAGTTAAACGACTTGCCCAAAGTCAAACAATTAGTAAACTAGAATTCAAGCTGAACTAATATGACTTAAGATTCCAACTTATTTCCAACAAATATGTCCTGCAACTCTGTTTTATAAGGCAGGAGTCTTGTCCTCAGGGATCTTATACTCTACCTAGAGCAATCAGACACAGCTAGAAAACTAAGTACTAAAGCAGTTACAAGTCAGGTTCTGTTGCACCTAATTGGGTAACCGAGGTTTACATGGACTGTAGTAGCTTTAGTATATACTCACCACAGCATCTCATAGTTTAAGGGATCCTCTGAAAGCCTCAATCCTTCCATAGTGAGTAAGTTCACTACACACAGGAGACCTGTTCAGTGATCAGATAGCTAAGTTTGAAGCTTCTTTACAATGAGAAGAAATTGTTATTTTCCTAGAGCAGCTGTCCATAAACTCTGGAGTCATAAAAAATAAATTGGGTGTACCTTTCATACAATCATTTCTGTATTGTCAAAGACATCAAATGTAGACCGTTTGAGGGATGCTGACAACGATAGGGTCCAAAAACACCGTATTAAACAAGAATGTGCAAAAGCAGATAGAGCCAGAAAGTAAGCACACACATGGGTCCGAGAAGAAGTTCATAGGGCCAGAGGTAAAGAAACTGTATTTGATTAAGATACAGGAATTGAGGGAGAAGCTACAAGTATCTAGTCTTCTATATTAATATAGGAAAGAATTGT
Organism: Cynocephalus volans; assembly: GCF_027409185.1. Classification (NCBI taxonomy): domain Eukaryota; kingdom Metazoa; phylum Chordata; class Mammalia; order Dermoptera; family Cynocephalidae; genus Cynocephalus; species Cynocephalus volans. Next base: position 231,510,916 of record NC_084461.1, read on the forward strand.
AAAAGCAAATATTCAGAAAAATAAAATGTAAGTATCCCTCAAATTGCATTTGTCTGCGTTTTATATGGGTGATCCCGATGAGTTTAGGACACAGGGTCAGGAACCCTGGAAGGGAGAGATATCCAAGCCATGTTCCTAAAGGAAGAGGAGAAAAGAGTAGGCATGAGGCAGTTAATATCTGCTTCAACAGTCCTTGGACAAGCAATCAGAAAACACTTATTTGGAGGACCATTAATGCACTAGGATAAAATTAAGTAGCTAGTGTCCAGTTCAGCTGAAGGCATTTTAAAAAGTGAATTCACCATTAAGTATAGCAAGTCATTTATTTTAAAAGTTCTCTTTCTTTCCTAAGCCATAGAGAGTTTTTCTAGCTATTGTAGAATATACCTCTAAATTATATTTAGTAAGACTACTCTTGATGTGTATCTTGATACATGATATGAACATAAAATGTGATGATAACCAGTGTCGAGCATGTAATAAAAAACTTCCCAGTGCCTGATCTTTATGTTGCTTTGAAGACACAGTGAACGTGCTCTAAAAACCCTGCCTCGCAGACTTGGCCCATGTTGATATTCTTGTCTATAATTTCTTCTGATTTCTCTCTTATATATCCAAATCCACCTGTATGAGAGAGCCCTGCCTCTTTAAGACCCTCTAACTGGCCTGGTGGGAGTATACAATCTTGATGATAAAAGGATGTGCACTTTTTTCATAAGGAAAACCATGACCTACCCCCACATTATTATACATGTCTAATCTGGACATTTCCTATCTTCTGGACTCATAGACTTCTGGTACATTCATTCATTCATTCATTCATTCATTGAATTGAAACATAGTTGATTATACATATTTATGTGGTACAGAGTTGACTATCAGTATTTGTGTACAGTAGGTGATGATCAAATCAATATTATTAGCATGTTCACAGTTACAAATTGTAATTACCCTTTATGTCCCTTAGCCCTGTATTTTGGTGAATTCATTGCTGGATTTGCTCTTTATTCATCTGCAACTCTTTGACTCTACAGAGAGAAGACTTGATCTGGCTTGGGAAACTTGGATATAAATAGCTGAACAGGGCCCCAGCTTCACTCTCACCCCTAAGAGGGATAGATGTTGGGCACCACCAAAATTTTAAGAGTGAGTTCATGTCTCCTTAATGTTTTTCTCTCATGCACCACACTCACTTCTAGCCTGTGCTTTATCATCCACTCAAGAGCAAGAGTTATCACATTTCTGGCAAGGATCACGTTCTATGCCACTGAACACAAGACTAATCAGACGAGACATCCGGTACTGGACTGCTACTGTTGTTATTAGTAGTTACAAGTTCTGAGAACAGAGATTCTACCCACGTAACATTTTGAAAAATGTATAGAATACATGATGTTGTTATTGATGAAGATGACTTTGATTATACTCGTATTTCCAAAGTCCACTCTTTCTTCCATGCTTTAAGAAGATTGAGCCCATCTTTATACATCAGTGGCTCTTCAGACTGCTGTGTCTCACTTTTATATACCTCACTTGTATCATTTTAACTTGGAACTGTTATACCTTGCTTATTTAAAGAAAGAGAAATCCATATAGGGTCTGGCTGGGTAGCTCAGTTGGTTAGAGTGCAACCTTGTAACACCAAAGTCACAAGTTTGGATCCCCATACTGGCCAGTCACTAAAAACAAAACAAACAACAACAACAAAAACCCATAAAGAGTGTGTGTGTGTGTGTGTGTGTGTGTGTGTGTGTGTGTGTGTGTGAACCTGTATTTCATAGCAACACAGGGAGGCAGGACAGAATCAAGATCCATAGCTTAGGTCCTGGAGCCAGACTTACACTGCAGCTGCATCACTTTACCCACTATACAAGTATACTTCAAAAAGTTTGTGGAAAAATGGAACTAAAAGATAATATAAATCTTTTCATGAATTTTTTGAAGATCCCTCATATAACTCACTATATTAACTGTCTTTCTGCTTTCTCTTCCATAACATGGGATTAAATAGCATATATCTCAGAAGGATATGATAATTAAATAAACTAATATATTCAAAGAGATTAGCATAACAGTTGTGTTACCTATTTTTGTGTTTATTAGTATCTGTAAACACATATCAATATTATATGGTATTGCATATGATATATATTTTAAATTAGCCATTAACAATAGACACATTTAAATACTTGTGGTAGATGTATTTTATTAGTAGCTTAAAATTTTAATAGTAAAGTTCATTTTTGAAAAAATCCTTGTGCTTTTGCTCTAGTAATTACAAAACTAGTTATGGAAACAATAGCTTTCTGGCAAACACAAAAGTTCTTACTACTATGATGACCCATAGATTGTTTATAGTTTAATATTAAAATTGGATAGGCTCAACATGGGCTACCATGAATTTGTGCAGAAATGACATTATAGTCAATTTCCTCATATGCAGAAAGTTAATAAAATATATACAAACTCATCTTGAAGAGCCCATACACATCCTTTGTATTCTCAATATATATTATAGCCATTATTCTAGCAATCCATCACTTCGGGTTTCTTAGCTGGAAAATCAGTTTTCCAAGAACCATTTTCCACCCAGCTGTGATACTTGAAAGTTTCAGAAAACAACCTGGGGATAAATCAAAGCTATACTGAGTCTGAAATAAAACAAAAACCAGCTCTGGAATGAAAATCATCTACTCAAAGATAGCCTGGATTTTCAAAAATTTTTTAAAAGACTATTTTAAATATCTAAAATGGCAAGAAAATGAAAAGGTTTATAACTTTAATGGTAGAATCAATAGTACTAGAAACAAACTAAAAAAGCTATATACTTCTATTTATCAACATATATATATATATGTAATTAAGCATATAATTACATATAATATTCAATGCCTGCTAGTCTTTTTTACATGGGCAGAAAAAGACAAAAACAGAGGCCTTCCTTGGTAGGTATCTACCCATCCTTTTTTTTTTTTCAAATTATTGATAGTCAATAATAACAGCGATCATAATGAGCTACCATGATAAATGCTTTGTATATATCATCACATTTCATTCTTAAATGAAGCCTGCAAGGTAGGTGTTATTTCTCATTTTTTTTTCCCTTTTTTTTCTTTTTTTTTTTTGTGACTGGTAAGGGGATCGCAACCCTTGGCACAGTGTGGTCTGCACCGCGCTCAGCCAGTGAGTGCACCGGCCATCCCGATACAGGATCCGAACCCATGGCCTTGGCGCTCCCAGCGCTGCACTCTCCCGAGTGAGGCTCGGGACTGGCCCTTATGTCTCATTTTTTACAGAAGGAAAATGAGCCCACAAAGTTGATCCACTTATTCAAGATCACACAGGGAGTGGGCACAATAGTAACTTGAACCCAATTCTGGCTCCTAATGAAATACTCCCATTACAGCATGTGTGTTGTTTATAAGTAAAGAGAAATCCCACAGTCAAATGCAAATGCTGACTGACATTTCTACCATGAGCTCAGGCTATAAACAATATTAGTTTGTCAGAATCAACTGCAGCCTTGTTGTTACACCCTTGGCCAACAGTTCAATGAGATGGGCAGCAAAATTCCACAGGCCCTTCAGTAGAGCACTTTCCTTGTATGTTCTTGCATTACTACTCTTATTACTCTATGTGACCAGCTTGGCCTTTGTCATAACAATAGGATCTAGAGTCTACAGAAAGTGCAAACAAAGGAGTCAAAGTGAAGAGACAGACAAATGGTAGCAGAATTTAAGCAAACTAAGAGACGCACAGAACAGAGCAAAAGAAGAAGGAACAGGAGAAAATTGAGATTTGACTTTGCAATTTTTTGTGTGTGTGTCAATCAGTGTCATTGGACCATAAGCTCTTTAAACAGCCAGAAGATATTAAGCAAGTGTCTAAGTCTGAGCCAACACTGCTTCATCCGAGCATTAGAAGGAAAGGATGATTTGGAGTACAACACAGAGCACCTTTACAGGCGTAAGTCTCTACAGACCTTCCCCCAACATTCACACTTAGATTCATGCCTTGGCAAGGGGTCTTCAGTAAAACAGTAGTGGACATTCAAAGATCTATTTCCTCCGATCTCCAAAAGCTCTTCTGAACATGGTGGAGGTTTGGTGTCAACAGCATAGAGAGCTGCATGGAAATCACCTTACCATTGACAGTCATAGCCTTGGCTGGTGACTGTCAGCACCTGAAGTGGTCTTTTGGGTCAGAGAGTGGCAGTGGCTGCCTTGGCTGGGTGCTGGTACCATGGCTTGCATTTGGGACATTGATAGTGTAACAGAGAATATTAGATATCTATCAAAGATGCAGTTCCTCCTCTTCCTAGGAACAAGGAAAACTGTATTCTTTTGTCTGCCCAGCAATTAAGTTTGCCATATGACAGAGTTCTAGCTAATGGAATGTGGGAAGACATTGATCATTTGTACAACTTCCAGGCCTGGCCCTAGAAAACCTCCCACATGTACTAAGTCACCCTCTCTTTTCCTTTTGGTTGACTGGACTGGTCACCCTCTGGAAAACCTTAAAACTTTTGTGTTGAAGATGGCAGACCTTCCAGAATCCCTGAATAACTGTGTGGAGAGAGCCCCTCTCTTTCTGCCCCCTGCTTTACCTGGAATCTCTCTGAGCTATATTATGGAGAAATAAACAACCTTATACTGTACTGAGACATGACGGGTGTATTTATTGCTGCAGCTTTGTCTATCCTCATCGATTCACATAGTGACCACAGAAAACCAGAGCATAAAAGGAAGGAAATGTCACATAATTCGTGGTAGCAAATAGGATTTATTTATAGAGTGCAAAGGATAAAACCTCTGGTACTTCCCAGAAATATTTGGTTGGCACTGGAGGAAAGCTAGAGTTCTCAGCAGAATGGGATCAAAGCTGAAGAAACCTTGCTCTGTGACCACTTCCGTCATTGTCCTTTTATCTACAAGTTCCCAGGGTCTGCAAGATATGAGCATAAATAAGTGACTGAGGAAAAGACCTTTCCTGCTTAAAGTATTTGATACCCCACAAATGACTGCTTAATAAGATTCGTAATACCTGGAAAGTGGTAAAGTATATTGGAAAATTTTTCAAACTTTTTGGAAAAAGTTGTGTTATTAAATACTGTATGACCTTGGGAAAGCTACTTAACTTCTTTCTAAGCCCCGTTTTAATCATGCAGCTAAGAATATTTACCTCACAGTGCTGTTGTAATGGTTTAAGGAGATAATACAGTCAGGAAAATTCAATATTACTAAGACCTTGACATATTTAAAAGAAAAAATAGGGCCGAGCCCGTGGCGCACTTGGTAGAGTGCTGCGCTGGGAGCGCGGCAACGCTCCCGCCGCGGGTTCGGATCCTATATAAGAATGACTGGTGCACTCACTGGCTGAGTGCCGGTCACGACAAAAAAATAAAAATAAAAAAAAAAAATAAATAAAAGAAAAAATAAAAAGTAGTTTCTTAAGAAAACGCAAAGCATTGGAATTGCTCAGAATGCAACTTTGGATGGGATTGAGTTTACTGATTTCAAGCTTTACTAACTCCTTGGTTGTTCCCACAGTTTAGATCCTATTAAAAATATAAATGTTTATTATGGGATCATGCCACTTTTGACCACATTTTAAACCACTTGCATTTTATGCTATTTTTTCCACTTCATTTATGAAAACAGCAGTTTGGGAAGCCTACCTTCCACAAGGTCCTGTAGCTTAGTGGTGTTATTTATTGAGTTGAGTGTGTAATGCTCCTCCACTTTAAGCTGAATAAGCTGGAACATTTTGCCCCTGCCAGCTCAGCTTTCAGGACTTACCGGAAGCCTGTCAGCCAGGCTGTGAGCCCAGAACAGCTAAGTCCTTGCCCGCTAGTGCAAGGGGTCCACAATATGGTCCCGATGACTGAAAGCTGATGTGCCTTGGGGGAACCGCAGGACTCTTACAGACCCAAGCCATGCTGTGTGGCTATGGTCTTAAAGCCACTTTTATCTTGATGTCTTCATTACTTGATGTTTTGGTGGGATGGGAATGCATCTCCCAATTTGGTCTGTATCCCTGGCCCGAATCTTCACTTGGTGGACCAAAGCCTGATGGGGTTTTTGGTCATAGTGTGGCCCCTATGGAGGTGGAACCTCTTTCCATTTTCTACTGACTTTCTTCGCCCCCAATACCTTGCAATTCAGTGAGACCTTTGGTTCCAAACTGCAAGGTCTAGGTGGGACACCAACCTGGCCCCTACCTGACGCTAAGCTCCAACAATGCCAGAATCCCAGTTGCCTCACTCATCGTGTCAGGTGGTAGCCAACTGGTGGTCTACGCCAGCCCAGGTTGAATACAGCTGCACCACAACCTCTTGTTAAGAGAGATTTTCCATGTCTATATAAATCACATGAGAAGATCATTAAACTAATTCAGTAGGTCTGGGGTGGAGACTGAGCTTCTATTCTAACAAGCTCCCAGTGGATACCAATGCTGTAGGTATGGACCACATTTTGAGTAGACAATATTTATTGTTCTTACCTTCCCTCTTCAGCATCCATCAGGCTCTTTTTGGGAGCCCTCTTAGCTTCCTCCAATAACCCTCTTTCATATAACTCAAGTTCCAGTGTGTCTCATAATAAATTACACCCGTATTGATGTGCTCAGATGTAGAGGCATAAACTCTCCCTACACACGTCTATGCAAGGCTCATACCTCATACTTTCAAGACTCTTGATGACCACTCTTGAGTTCTGCTAGAGCTAAAAATTAAATAAAATATCTGCCTAACCTAGTTGCTGTTCTTCCCACTGGAGATTGAGTTTCCCCCACAGTCTGGCAAATACATCAATAATTGGGACACCAGATTCATTTGGATGGAAGATACCGTAACACTCCTGCTGAAGCTTTAATTCTCATTAAAGTGTTGAAAAACAACCCAGAATGTCACTAGCAATTAACATGGGTGGAAGGTTGGAATTATATACAAGAAAACAACCATTTTTCAGTGACTGTTCTATAACTACATCTGGGTACAAAATATTATACTCTCTAAACATTTCTGGAAATAAGCCATCTCCACAGTTGAAAAACAGAAATTTGATCTTGATTTTATATTATGTTTTAGTTAAAGAGAAAACAGATTTCTAAGCTAGCTCACTGGAATTGCCAATTACCCTAGTCAATGGGAAATTGCAAATGAATAATATACGAAAAGGTGAATCCTGTGCTCATGTGAGGAAGATAATATTCTCTCAGCTACTGACTGATTGTGTTCCAGGCTTGCGGAGCTATGCATTTTCTCTCCTTCTAAAGGGAGGGAAAATCAAAGCCCCCTGTCCACCTACTTAACACATTTTTTTCAGACTCCAAGGGGTGTGTTTGGCAGAAGGTTCTCTTAGCAAGTTATATAAATATCTAAATCAAGTAGAATTAGCCCTCATTACCGTTCCTATAGCAACGTGATCTCACACCTGGAATGCTTCCCACCCGACGTTTCAATGGGCCATTATGTGGATGGGTACTGCAGAAATTCCTCCCCAGGAGGGAAACCGTGTACCTGGAAGAACACCTGGGTTGAGAACCCAGATGGCAATGCCTCGCTTCTGAACTAGGTGGCATACCTTCAATCAACTAGTGCCATTTCTTCAGGGTTTGAGTTGGTATGTTGTTTTTCCCAGGTGTCTACTTCAGCATTCAAACAAAAAGGGTGTTTCTAATCCCATAATTAAAGAATGAATGCCTTATTGGGTGGTACTTTTTTTAAAAACCATTTCTCATATAAATTTTGGAAACACACACACGGTTTCTAAAATGGAGTTGATACGAGCAGCAGTAGTTTTCTTAGCAGCATCAGAGAGAGTCCAGGGGTAAGGCATACTGAAAGGGAGTCTGGGTGCTGAGGAAAACACTGGGAAGGCAAAGGGGAGGTGAGTGTCTTTCACAAAGCAAAGTCCAGAAATAGCCAAGTACAAAGAGTGGAACCAAACATGCATCCAATTATTGGTCAATATTAGTGACAAAAACAACCAGATATGAGAGAGCTTGAATGAGAAAAGGAGTTTGAGAGATCAGGCTGCCTCTGTGGGAATGGTTCCTTAAAGATGTCAGATAGTTTGGAAGGGCCCACCAATACAGAACTGGTTGATACATACTTAGCACTGGAAGGTCATGGGTAAACCTATCTTCACTGGTACCTGTCTCCCAAATTTTTAACCCAGCTGTCTCTCAATTAAAGGGGGACTAACTTAATTGTTGCAATTGCCTTGAACTATCAAATGCATAAATAAGCACGTATGTTGTGAAAAATATGCGATAATTCAACTTTGTAAAACAAAAAGAAAAAAACATTTTCATTAAAGTGGAAATAGTATTTCAGTAATCTGAGTATCATCACAAGGACTGCTGAACCCTTCACGTCACCTTTTCTCTGTGCCTACATACTGTTTTTTATATGTATTGAGGGCAGCTTCCAAGGATCAAAAGTGCTGGTTGGAAAATGTCACTCAAATTAATGATTTCACTGACTCTAGACAGGGAACCCCAACGGTCCCTGGTTTATGGTCCCATGTGTTTTATCAGGGCTTTGGAACTGGAAGAAACAACATACAGCAGCTAGAAGCTCCCTTAGTCCTGAGAGGGTGGGTCTGGGTGGGCTAGATGATGCTGGGTCTACATCCTGGCCTTTCCAGAGACTTGTGCAACCCATGAAAATGCTTGCCCAGATAGATTTCTAAGAACCTAGAAATAATCTAACGCAGCAATTTTCAAAAGTTTTGGTCCCAGGAGTCCTTTACAGTCTTAAATTTATTGAGGACCCCAAAGAGCTTTTGTTTAAGCCAGTCATATCTATTAATGATTATTATCTTAAAATTGAAAGTTTCAAAAAATTAAAAATATATTTATTAATTCATTTAAAATAACAGTAATAACCCATCATATGTTAATATAAATAGAATAAACTTTTGTAAAAATAGGTTTTCCAAAACCAAAACAAAATTAGTTAGAAAAGTGGACTTGTTTTACAATTTAGTAAATACACTTAATGTCTTTTCATAGAAGACAGGTGAATTCTCGGATCTGTTTCTGCATTCAACTTGGTAATATTACAGGTAATATAACCTCTAAAAAAAATCACTGTACACTTGTGAAACAATAAGAATGAAGAAGGTAAATAACATCTTATTATTAACCTGGACAGATTTTTGACCTTGCAAACGCTAAAAATGGTCTTGCAGATCTGAGTGGTCCCTGGGTCATACTTTGGTAAGCATTGGTTTAATGCACAGATTTCAGAATCATTTAAAGAACAAAAACATGAAAGCATAAAAATACAGATTGCAATCACCCTATCCATTCCCTTTTTAAAAATTCTTATCTTTTCTATTACATTCAAAATCATTAATAATTACTAACAATATAAATAAATTCTAAAAGTCAGAGCTTTGGAATGATGACAAAAGTTGAAAAAGATATCTATTGCTTAGATATGACATGCTACTAAATTTATTTTTCTAATTTCAAAAGATGGCCTAAAGAAAAATCAGATAAAATAAAAATAATGAACAGGAAATATCTAATTAGCCAACATCAGATGAAATATATTTAATACAGAGTTACAATGCTAAGTATTGTTCTAAGCAATATTTTTACATTTATTTATTGAAACAACCCAATTAGATTATCCCCATTTTATAACTGAGGAAATTAAACCACAGAGAAGCTAAGTATTTTGCCTAATTTTTCACAATAAGTGGCAGAACCAGCAATTAAATACAGGCTCTGGATTCTGAGTAACCAAAATATCACACTACTCAGTCCTCTGGTTACCAATGAAGATCAATGTGCTGGCCTTCCAGAGCCAGTTATGGGGAATTTGTTTTTGATGGAAATTTTGTTAGAGCATCAAACAGCCAATCCCTCCTCCTTACCTTCCCCCAAGGATAATAAAAATACTTTGAAGTATTTCTCTTAGTTCTGGCATTATTTTTCTTTGTACTTATCTTCCATGATCTACAGATCAATATGTTGTTTAAAAAAATAAATATTCCCTATTTTGGTCATTTGAAAAATCCATTTGAGCAGTACATGAAGTTTTAAAATAATTATAGTTCTGTTGCCTATGCTTTTGGGGTCTTATTCATAAAGTTTTTGCACAGCCCTTCTTCCTGAAGTGTTTCCCCTGTGTTGCCTTTTAGGAGTTTTATAGTTTCAGGTCTTATATTTAAGTCTTTAATCCATTTTGAATTGATTTTGGTAGATGGTGGGAGGTACGGATATAGTTTTATTTTTCTACTTATGGATATTCAGTTGTCCCAGCATCATTTACTGAAGAAGCAGTTTTTTCCCCAATGTAGATTCTTGTTGCCTTTGTCAAAGATCAATTAGCTGTAAGTATGTGGGTTGGTTTCTGGGTTTTCTATTCTGTTACACTGGCCCAAGGGTCTATTTTTATTCCAGTGCCATGTTGTCTTGGTTACTATAGTTTTGTAGTATAATTTGAAGTCAGGGAGTGTTAGACATCTGGCTTTATTTATTTATTGCTCAAGTTTTTTTGGCTATCTGGGGACTTTTTTTGTTTCATATGAATGTTAGGATTTTTTTTTTTCTACTTCTGTGAAGAATGTCATCAGCATTTTGATGGGGATTGCATTGAATCTGTAGATCACTTTTTGTAGTACGGACATTTTCACAGTGTTAATCCTTCCAATCCAAGAGCAGGGAATGTCTTTCCATCTTTTTGTGTCCTCTTTAATTTCTCTCAGCAGTGATTTGTAGTTCTCATTGTAGAGATCTTTCACTTCTTTTGCTAAAATGATTCCTAGGCATTTTTCTTTTTCTTTTTTTTTTTTGGTGATTATTGTAAATGGGTTTACTTTCTTGATTTCTTTTTCTTTTAGTTCATGTTTGGAGTATATCACTACTGATTTTTGCATGTTGATTTTGATTTTGTATCCTTCAGGTTTACTGAAATCATTTATCAGCTCTAAGAGATTTTTGGTAGAGTCTTTAGGTTTTCTATACATAGAATCATGTCATCTACAAACCAGGACAGTTTGACTTCATTGTTTCTAGTCTGGATCCCCTTTATTTCTTTCTCTTGCCTGATTGCTCTGGCTAGTACTTTCAATACTATGTTAAATATGAGTGGGAAGAGTGGGCATTCTTGTCTTGTTCCTGTTCCTAAAGAAAAAGCTTTCATCTTTTCCCCATTCAGGATGATACTGGTGGTGGGCTAGTTGTATCTTGCTTTTATTGTGCTGAGATACTATCCTTCCATACCTAATTCACTGAGAGGCTTCATCATGAAGTGAGGTTGAGTTTTGTCAAATACTTTTTCTGCACCTATGATCAAATGGTTTTTTACTGGATTTTGTTGATAAACAAATGGGATATCAAACTAAAAAGCTTGTGCATGGCACAAGAAACAATTAAGGGAGTGAAAGGAGAATCTACAGAATGGTAGAAAATGTTTACAAACTGTGCATCCAACAAGAGATTAATATCCAGAAGATACATGGAACTCAAACAACTTAACAGAAAAAAAAAAAAAGTAACCCGATTGAAAATTGGGCAAAGGAGCTGAATAAGCATTACTCAAAGGAAGATATATGAATAGCCAACAGGCACATGAAAACATGCTCAACATCACCCAGCATCAGGGAAATGCAAATAAAACCATACTGAGATATGTCAGTCCAGTTAGAGTGTCCATTATCAAAATGACAGAGAATAATAAAATGGCAAGGATGCAGAGAAAGGAGAATTCTCCTACACTGTTAGTGGGATTGTACATATTGCAGCCATTATGGAAAACTGTATGGATGTTCTTCAAACAAATACAGATAGAACTGCCATACAATCCAGCAGTCCCACTGCTGGGTATATATCCAAAGGAATGGAAACTATCATGTCAAAGGGATACCTGTACCCCCATGTTTATTGCAGCCCTATTTATGATAGCAAAGAGGTGAAACAAATGTAAATGTCTACTAATGACTAAATAAGGAAAATGTGGTATTATATACACAACGTAATACTACTCTGCCATAAAAACGAATGAAATTCTGCCATTTTCAGCAACATGGAAGAACTTAGAGAAAATTATGTTGAAGAAATAAACAAGGCACAGAAAGAGCAATACTGCATGCCCTCACTCATAAGTGAGAGCTAAATAAATAAATAAATAAATAAATAAATAAATAAATAAATAAATAAATAAATAAATAAATAAATAAAAAGAAAAAAAGATACAACAATCACAATAACTAATTGAATTTTCAAAAGGAGGAAAAAGAACTGAGGCCAACAGAGGTGAGAAAGGGGGAGAGGAAGAGGAGGTTAGCAAGAAATTGGTAAAGGACCACAAAAATGATTACATTGTATAACGTTGAATATATAATTATTGTGATTTGATCACCACATATTGCGTACGGGTATTGATATTAAACTCTGTACCCCAAAAATATGTATAATCAATTATGTTTCAATAAAAAAATAGAATCTCCCCCCAAAATAATAGTAATTATAGCTCTGATTTAAAATTTTTTTTTCAGTTTTATTTTATTTTTATTTATTTTTATTTTTTTTAATATTTATTTTGTCGATATACAATGTGGTTGAATATTGTGGCCCATTACCGAAACCTCCCTGCCTCCTCCCTCTCCCCCCTCCCAACCAACAATGTCCTTTCTGTTTGCTTGTCGTATCAACTTCAAGGAATTGTAGTTGTTGGGTCTTCTTCCCCCCCCCCCTGGTTTTTTTTTGTGTGTGTGTGTGTGTGTGAATTTATTTATTTATTTTTAGGTCCCCCCAATAAGTGAGAACATGTGGTATTTCTCTTTCTGTGCCTGACTCGTTTCACTTAAAATAATTCACTCAAGGTCCATCCATGTTGTTGCAAATGGCAGTATTTCATTCTTTTTTATAGCTGAGTAGTATTCCATTGTGTAGATGTACCACATTTTCCGTATCCACTCATCTGATGATGGGCATTTGGGCTGGTTCCAACTCTTGGCTATTGTAAAGAGTGCTGCGATGAACATTGGGGAACAGGTATACCTTCGAATTGATGATTTCCATTCCTCTGGGTATATTCCCAACAGTGGGATAGCTAGGTCATATGGTAGATCTATCTGCAATTCGTTGAGGAACCTCCATACCATTTTCCATACAGGCTGCACCATTTTGCAGTCCCACCAACAATGTATGAGAGTTCCGTATTCTCCGCAACCTTGCCAGCATTTATTGTTCAGAGTCTTTTGGATTTTAGCCATCCTAACTGGGGTGAGATGGTATCTCAGTGTGGTTTTGATTTGCATTTAGGATGCTGAGTGATGTTGAGCATTTTTTCATATGTCTGTTGGCCATTTGTATATCTTCCTTAGAGAAATGCCTACTTAGCTCTTTTGCCCATTTTTTAATTGGGTTGCTTGTTATTTTCTTGTAAAGTTGTTTGAGTTCCCTGTATATTCTGGATATTAATCCTTTGTCGGATGTATATTTTGCAAATATTTTCTCCCACTCTGTTGGTTGTCTTTTAACTCTGTTAATTGTTTCCTTTGCTGTGCAGAAGCTTTTTAGATTTATATAATCCCATTTGTTTATTTTTCCTTTAGTTGCTAGTGCTTTTGGGGTCGTATTCATGAAGTCTGTGTCCAGTCCTATTTCCTGAAGTGTTTCTCCTATGTTTTCTTTAATAAGTTTTTATCATTTCAGGGTGTATATTTAAATCCTTAATCCATTTTGAGTTGATTTTAGTATATGGTGAGAGGTATGGGTCTAGTCTCATGCTCCTGCATATGGCTATCCAGTTATCCCAGCACCATTTGCTGAAGAGGCAGTCCCTTCCCCAGTGAATGGGCTTGGTGCCTTTGTCAAAGATCAGATAGCAGTAAGGGTGTAGGTTGGTTTCTGGATTCTCTATTCTATTCCATTGATCAGTGCGTCTGTTTTTATGCCAGTACCATACTGTTTTGGTTATTATAGCTTTGTAGTATAGCTTAAAGTCAGGTAGTGTTATGCCTCCAGCTTTATTTTTTTTGCTCAGTGTTGCTTTGGCTATGTGTGGTCTTTTATTATTCCATATAAATATCTGGATAGTTCTTTCCATTTCTGAGAAAAATGTCATTGGAATTTAATGGGGATTGCATTGAATTTGTATATCACTTTGGGTAGTATGGACATTTTCACTATGTCGATTCTTCCAATCCAAGAGCATCTTTCCATCTTCTTGTATCCTCTCTAAATTCTCCCAGTAGTGGTTTGTAGTTCTCATTATAGAGATTTTTCACATCCTTGGTTAACTCAATTCCTAAGTATTTTATTTTTTTGGTGCCTATTGTAAATGGGCAGGCAGGCTTTCTTGATTTCTCATTCTGCATGTTCACTATTGGAGAAAAGAAAAGCTACTGATTATTGTGTGTTGATTTTTTATCCTACTACTGCTCTGAAATCATTTATCAATTCCAACAGTTTTTTTGTAGAGGCTTTAGGCTGTTCATTATATAGGATCATGTCATCTGCCAACAGGGACAGCTTGACTTCTTCTTTTCCAATCGGGATGCCCTTTATTTCCTTCTCTTCTCTGATTGCTCTGGCTTGTACTTCCAATACTATGTTGAATAGGAGTGGTGAGAGTGGGCATCCTTGTCTAGTTCCTGTTCTTAAAGGAAAAGCTTTCAGCTTTTCCCCATTCAGGATGATATTGGCAGTGGGTTTGTCATATATAGCTTTAATTATGTTGAGATACTTTCCATCTATACCTAACTTATAGAGGGTCATTGTCATGAATGAGTGCTGAATTTTATCAAATGCTTTTTCAACATCTATAGAGATGATCATATGGTCCTTGTGTTTGACTTTATTAATATGGTGTATCACATTTATTGATTTGCGTATGTTGAACCAGCGTTGCATCCCTGGTATGAATCCCACTTGAATGTGATGAATAAATTTACGTATGTATTGCTGTATTCTGTTAGCTAGTATTTTAGTGAGGATTTTTGCATCTATATTCATCAAGGATATTGGCTGGTAGTTTTCTTTTTTTGGTTATATCTTTACCTGGTTTTGGTATGAGGATGATGTTTGCTTCATAGAATGAGTTTGGGATATTTGCGTCTGTTTCAATCTTTCGGAATTGTTTGTAAAGAATCGGTGTCAATTCCTCTTTGAATGTTTGGTAAAATTCTGCTGTGAATTCATCTGGTTCTGGGCTTTTCTTTGTTGGAAGCCTTCTGATAACAGCTTCAATCTCCTTCATTGTTATTTGTTTTTTCAAATTTTCAACGTCGTCATGGTTCAGTTTTGGGAGCTTGTGTGTGTCCAGAAATTTATCCATTTCCTCCAGATTTTCAAATTTGTTGGCGTATAGTTGTTTATAGTAGTCTCAAATGATTCCTTGTATTTCAGATGACTCAGTTGTAATATCGCCTTTTTCATTTCTAATTTTTGTTATTTGAATCTTCTCTCTTCTTTTTTTTGTTAGCAATGCTAATGGTTTGTCAATTTTGTTTATCTTTTCCAAAAACCAACTTTTTGTTTCATTGATCTTTTGTATTGTTTTTTGGGTTTCAATTTCATTAAGTTCTGCTCTGATCTTAATGATTTCTTTCTGTCTGCTAACTTTAGGTTTAGATTGTTCTTGTTTTTCTAGTTCTTTAAGGTGAAGTATTAGGTTGTTCACTTGCCATCTTTCCATTCTTCTGAGGTGAGCATATAATGCAGTAAATTTCCCCCTTAAAACTGCTTTTGCAGTATCCCACGGGTTTTGGTATGATGTATCATTATTTTCATTAGTTTCAATAAATTATTTGATTTCTTGCTTGATTTCTTCTTGGACCCATATGTCATTAAGTACAATGCTGTTTAATTTACATGTGTTTGTATAGTTTCCAGAGTATCATTTGTTATTGATTTCTAATTTTAATCCATTGTGGTCTGAGAAAACACATGGGATAATTCCAATTTTTTTGAATTTGTTGAGACTTGTTTTGAGACCTAGTATGTGATCTATCCTGGAGAATGATCCATGTGCTGATGAGAACAATGAATATTCTGAGGTTATTGGATGGAATGTTCTGTAGATATCTGCCAAGTCCAATTGGTCTAGAGTATTGTTTAGATCGTGTGTTTCTCTGCTGGTTCTTTGCCTAGATGATCTGTCCAATATTGACAGTGGGGTGTTCAGGTCCCCTGCTATTATGGTATTAGTGTCTATTTCCTTCTTAAGGTCTAATAGAGTTTGTTTTATAAATCTGGCTGCTCCAACATTGGATGCGTAAATATTTATGATTGTTATGTCTTCTTGATGCATCAGTGATTTTATCATTACGTAGTGTCCCTCATTGTCTCTTTTTATGGTTTTTAGTTAAAAGTCTATTTTGTCAGATATAAGAATAGCTACTTCAGCTCGTTTTTCTTTTCTATTTGCATGGTAGATCTTTTTCCATCCTTTCACTCTTAGTCTATGTGAGTCTTTATGGGTGAGGTGAGTCTCTTGTAAGCAGCATATAGTTGGGTCCACCTTTTTAATCCAGTCAGCCTGTCTGTGTCTTTTGATTGGGGAATTTAAGCCTTTTACATTGAGTTGTTATTGAAAGGTGTTGATTTATTCCTAGCATTTTATTGGTTGTTTGGTTGTCTTAGGTGTCTTTTGTTCCTTGCTTTCTGATTTGCTGTTTGTTTTATGTGTTTCTTGGTTCCTTAGGTTGTAGATAGTGTTTTTGTTTGTTTGTTTTCTCTTCATGATTGCCATTCTTATTATACTAGTGGGTGTTGGTTTTTCTTGGGTTTTTATGGCAGTGTTAGTTATTTTTCAGATACCAAGCCCAGTATTCCCTTGAGAATTTCTTGTAAGGGTGGTCGTGTGCTGGTGAACTCCCGCAGTTTTGTTTGTTTGAGAAATATACTATTTGCCCTTCATTTTGGAAGGATAGCCTTGCACGGTACAGTATTCTTGACTGGCAATCTTTGTCTTTTAGTATTTTGAATATATCATCCCATTGCTTTCTAGCTTTTAGGGTTTGTGATGAAAAGTCTGATGTTAGCCTGATTGGGGCTCCCTTATAGGTGATTTAACGCTTCTCTCTTGCAGCTTTTAAGATTCTCTCTTTGTCTTTCAGTTTTGCCAATCTGACTATAACATGTCTTGGAGAAGACTTTTTTTGGTTGAATACGTTTGGAGATTGTTGAGCTTACTGTATCTTAAGGTCTGTGATTTTTCCTATACCTGGGAGGTTTTTCTGCCACTATTTTGTTGAATATGTTTTCAATGCAATCTCCTTTTTCCTCCCCTTCTGGAATACCCATGACTCAGATATTTGAGTGCTTGAGGTTGTCTGATATCTCTCTCAGATTTTCTTCAATATCTTCGATTCTTTTTTCTTTTTTTTTTTTTGTCTGTTTGTGTTATTTCAAATGGCCCATCTTCAAGTTCAGAGGTTCTCTCTTCAACTTCCACGAGCCTGCTGGTTAAACTCTCCATTGTGTTTTTTATTTCACTGAAATACTTCTTCAGTTCGGCAAGTTCTGCTACATTTTTTTTGAGGGTGTTGATTTCCTTGTACATTTCCTCTTTCAGGTCCTGTATACTTTTCCTCATTTCATCATGATGTCTAGCTGAGTTTTCTTGTATCTCATTCAGTTTCCTTAGAATTATCACTCGAAATTCCTTGTCAGTCATTTCAAGGGCTTCTTGTTCTATAGGATCTAGAGTTTGAGATTTTTAACTTTTGGTGGTGTGCTTTCTTGATTTTTTGTATTTCTGGTATCTTTTTTTTGATGTTTATTCATTGCGGCAGGGGGTTTCACAGACTACAGGTTTGACCCTATTGACTAACTAAGATGTTGCTGTGGTTGCCAATTTGGTATGGCTACCTCCGTGACTGCTCAGTTGGCCTCTAGTGTCTTGTGTGTGTGGTTGCCTCGGGTCTTGGGCCTCTCCGGGTAGCCACCTCTCTGGTCAGCTTGGACTCTGCTGGGCTGCTGGATCACGGGGCGGTACCGCAGGGTGTGTGGTCTCTGCTGAGCTTCCACTTCCCATTCATGACTTCTCCCTGTTCCGTGTGCTCTGGCCCAGGCTGCAGGATCATGCAGTTGTGGCCCCACAAGGTGTGTGGTTT